>NC_134701.1:192406100-192568600 GCF_043290135.1 Rhipicephalus microplus
GTATGTATGTATGTATGTATGTATGTATGTATGTATGTATGTATGTGTGTATGCATGTATGCATGTGTGTGTGTATGCATGTGTGTGTATGTATGTATGTGTGTATGTATGTATGTATGTATGTATGTATGTATGTATGTATGTATGTATGTATGTATGTATGTATGTATGTATGTCTCGTTAGGCAGTTACACCCCTACGATGAATCCAGCATCATAGTTTCCATAAAGTTTGCGCCATCCACATCACGCACGATATTATTTACGTGAATGCATACGGAAACGTTGTTAAACTATTCGCGATGTTGATCTGTGGACACTATGGCTTGTGCTTACAATGCGAGCACGAATAAACGTGCTACAATTATAGGCATACGAGGCCTTTCACCTGAGCAGTTATTATTCTACAGCGCTCACAAAGTACACGCCTTAGCAATTCATGACTAAATTAAAGACTATTTTAACGGCTACGTGCTGTATATCCTAGAATTTCCTCAAATGAACTGGAGGGAAGTCTGTAACTGCGATCATTCAGCGACCATGGGAATGATGAGGAGTACACACATTTTTTACCTAGTCTTCGTACTTGCGGGCGGCGAATCATACTTGCGGCTTCGTTTATTGCTGTGTATCGGTTTTGTTTTGAAATAAATATTCAACCCTTTTGAACTTCGTGGCACAATTTGGAAAGGTAAGTCTAAAAGAATAACGTGGTGAAGGGCAACCGCTGAACATTTGCTGATTTTTGTTTCGGGAGAAAACAGCTCCAAACCACACGAAGACACACGGAGCCAAAAGCAGGCCAGAAGTACAAATATTAGAAAAATGTGTGTACTACCCATCAATCCCTTGCTTGCTGAAGCGCTGTGCGTTGCAGCTCTCATAGACACTAGCGCCGGAGTTCCCTTTAGAGGATATTTGGAAACTCTATGCTGTATATACTTTCATTTGTACACACGCTCTTGTCCACGGATAGCATGATTCATGTATACGTACGAAGAGACTATGCGTTTAGGAAGCTTCACGCACACTTGTTTTATCAAGTGTGAACGAATTCTTCCCCCTCATTGTCTTTGCTGAATCCCGTGAGAAACTGGCAGCGGGCCCAGTTTACGACACTCCTTTCGGGATCAGGTTAGGCGCCTAATATTTGAAAGCGCAACGAGGTTAGTCGGCTTAGAATTCTCATTGGTTGTTCTTGTGGCCGTAAACGACAGCCTTTTCTCGCGAATTTCGCTACGCAAGTTGTCCAACTACGGTCTTCTGTTTAAAAAAAATCTCTTTAAAATGTATAACGCTATAGCAAACCACCATGAATAAATATTACTCGCATCGCGCTGTTGGCTGCTGTTGTCACCGTCGTCACGGTGTGGGCTCATATTTTCGCAAATATGTTTGTTGTAGCTTGCACAGAGTCGCCAGTTCTCGTTTACATTCTTCTTCCATTGCATGTATACGTAATTTCGCGGCTAGATATCTTCGTCCTTTCGAAAATGGTACAAATAAAGCAAATAGTAGCTCTTTTTCTATAAAAAAATTGGGCAATCGGGGCTTCGCATATGCGTGCCCCTACGCATGCGCATGTGGGGGGGGGGGGAAATTGCGCCCCTCCAGCCACCTATTAAGGAGGGCGCACAAAGTCCGCCCCGTATATTGACATAATAGGAAGGGGGGGGGGGGTGTTGCAATGCACCTTCACGCCCCCTGAAGAGAAACCCTGTGCATGTCAACGTGCGTGCCTAACCAACCTTTTTTCCCTTTTCCTTTTCTTTTTATTGCATTGCGCAATGCTCTCTCCAAACTATTCCCCACCTCTATGACGGGAACTGGACCTTCATCCACGTGCTCGGCAGCCCTACAAGTTATGCTGAAAGGCAACGACCAGGGTCATGCGGGAATCAATGAAATGCAAGAACAAAAGACAACGGCAAAATGTGGCAACCTGATGCAACAAGTAGCCTTGACAGAGGATCAGATTTCCATATCACAAATGCCTGATCACCGATGAGCCAACGATGGGGAGACCATAAGCGAGGCGAAAACACTGCGTAGCCGTCACGTGGTTTTGACGGTGAAGAATGCTGCACAGCAAGACTGGCTAATACGAAGCTCTTCATGTTGTCGATTTTGTATTGCTAGTGGCGGGAAAATTAAAACTCAAAATAAAAGCGACACTCGCCCATGATAGCGGCAAGAACAGTCGTCGGCCGTGCAATAATTTTACTATCGGTTGAAAGCGTCGTCTTTCACACCTCAGACATCGAACATTACAGCGTTATTGCTGGTGATCGCGTAAGATCTCAAATAAACTTGAGTGTCCGAATATTCCCAAACAATCACGAAGAGAATAATAATAAAAAGAAGAAGAACATTTAGGGTTTCATGGCCCTAAACGGCGATATGATTACGAGAAACACTATAGGGAAGGGCTCCGGGAATTTTGACCACCTGGGTTTCTTTAACGCGCACTGACGTCTTATATTACGCGGGTCTCTACCATTCTATCTCCACCAAAATGCGACCACTGTGGGTGGAATCAAAACCGTGACCTCCGTGTCAGTGGCCAAGTACCTTAACCGCTATTCATCATGCATCTCCGTTGACTCCTAATAATTGCGAAGAGTCTAAAACAATCACGGTCTGTGCAGAGCGTTTTTGACAGCCTTTGTGCGTATAACTCAAACAAAATAAGCCCCGCCGCGGTGGTCTAGTGGCTAAGGTACTCGGCTGCTAACCCGCGGGTCGCCGGATCAAATCCCGGCTGTGGCGGCTGCATTTCTGATAGAGGCGGAAATGTTGTAAGCCCGTGCGTTCAGATGTTAAAGAACCCCAGGTGGTCTAAATTTCCGAAGCATTCCCCTACGACGTCTCACGTAATAATATGGTGGTTTTGGAACGTTAAACCCCATGTATCAATCAATCAATGAAATAAAAATAAAGCCGTAAACATGTCTGACAACACAAATGCGCACGCAACAGGCGCATCTTGGAGTGATAACTGCCTGTACAGCTAACAGTGTCAAGCTTCTTGTGGATCATGCTGCCGCCTCCACCAGAGAGACTCGAAGAAGCTTTGCTAAAAAAGCGGCGTCAGGTTTTCCATTTTTGCATTCGCGCAACGTATCAAATGTAAACCTCTCAATTCTGATATTCAGTAAATGGTTCAGATGCGATATTTTTTTTTTCTTCTTCCTGTCGATTGGGAGCAAGGACGCCTAGAAGAATACAGATTTAACACGTTGTGATACCAAACCAGTTCGCATTTAATTTCGCTTTCTTTTACTTTACACGAACTGTCATTTTTTTTACGCAGCTCTGATTTTTAGCTTCTCTCTATAACAAATTCCCAGAATATTCTCTGAAAGACCGAGCGTTCTCTATGAGACAACTGAATGACCTGGTGCCCTTGTTGATGCTTTGATTTTCAAGCTGCCATTCTTTATTTTGTTTTCTTGTGCTTCTCAAATCGCTTTTTTTATGTATGAAACGCGCTTTTAGCCTTCCACACGTTAATTATATTACATAGTGGTACCGACGCAACTGCGCAGAAGTCTAGCTTCGTATGGCTCAATTACCTATAAGCACTATGTATGGCTCAATTACCTATAAGCACTAAAAGCCTAGGTAACATACATCAAGAAAGCTGCTTCTTACAGAAGCATTTCATGTACGAAGTTAGTTCATATTTGCTGTCCCTTTCTCTCTCCATTCACTTGGAGCCGGAGAGACTACCCCAACCAAGTCTAACCTCTGGGTAATCTTTTTATATAATATTTCGTACTCTTTAACTCTTCGTAGATTATAGAACATTAGCATTGCAGTCGATCTTAGATTGGTATGCATTTTATATTCAGTTCACGACTAAAACCTCATGCTGAAGGTGAGCCCAAGTTTGGGAAAATAACACAACACTTCAGCCATGTACGCCGTTTTCATTGCATGGGTTAAACAGAACACATCACGGAATGTACGTCTTGAATAATGGACTTCGCAGCCAAGCGTTACGGTTTTCAATCAGCATAATAAGCCCCGCAATAAGGAAGCACCGATTGAGAACTCCCCCTTTGTTTGCGCAAAGAGGCAACCTGTGTCCCCCTGGGGACACGAAACTCCAAACTACTATTCCGAGAATTCAATACGCTTATTCTGAAAGGGAACTGTATATCTGTGAGCGAATACGGTGGTAATTAGCTCGTTCTTTTTCAGAGTGCTATGCTGTGAAGCTGCCCGCATGCAGGCGGACACATTTTCTCACCATCTGGTACACAGGATTGAAGTCGAATGTACCCCGCATCCTCTGCCACGTCACTCGCAAAGATGCATGATTAGTCAATTGCACGCTTTAACTATACGCAGTTTCCATTATCTATCTTTGTCTTGTATGTGCTTGAATTCTTATACATTTTTAGTTGACTTATGTTGCCTTCCTGATTTGCGCATCTGACACTTGTTTCTTTATTTTGTCTTTTTTTTTCTTGTGTGTTATAAATGTTGTACCCACCCCCTCTGTAATGCCCTACGGGCCCTGAGGGTATTCTAATAAATAAATAAATAAACTGTGCACAGGCGCCAAGTATAATGAGGCTAGGAAAATGGTCAAACTTCACACGTAGCATGTCCATGCTTCTGCCTTGGTTTCATAGTACAAAAAGCAGTACTATAGGTAAAAATTGCTTCACCATCTTTAAGGTTATTGTAAATTGCTTTGCATGCGTTGCAACGCTGTCAAAGCGCATAAGACCAAGAAGTCTGTGTAAGCCTACTAAATAATTGCAGTGGATAGGCTCAGAATGTTTGGTCGTCACTTTGTCTTCTTTTACGAAAGAGCAATAAAAGGTGGACGCAATCTTTCTGCTGAATCCAAAAACTGTGCATCGGTACGCATTCGATTCGTCTTCGTCTTCCTCTTCTCCTCCGCATTCAGAACACATGCGCCGATTTGTCCGGCCGGTAATGCAATAACTCTGATGGGCGGGTGAACGAGCACAGCGAGAAAGAAATAAAAGCAAGTATAGAGAGAAAAAGGTAGTAAGACCGAAAAATAAATAGACAGGGAAAGAAGGAACAAAGAAAAAAAATAGGGGGTGAGAGAACGAATACACTGAGAAAGAGAGTGAGAAAGATACATAAAGAACGAAAAAAATATAGCATATCCCACTACAGGGAACCATAAGCATCATGACTAGCAGAACATGTGTTTATTTAAAGTTCCGTTCATCACGGGTACATGGACCCAATATCAACTCGTCTTTGCATGTGGAGCACACCATGAGAGATGATTTAAACTTCAAGCAAAAGTTTTTGAAGAACCCCGACGTTTCGAAGCCGACTTGGTTCCTTCCTCAGGGGAAACTGCAGGACTACGTAGCAGTGGCGTCTTCAAAGCACTCGCAGGGCGGATAATCACCTCTCTCTCTCTCTCTCTCTCGTTTTGCCGTGGAGCGCCGTCCATGTGTATACACTGGTGGAAGGGCTCCGAGAGAGCGGTTGATATTTTCGGCTGTCCGTTGTATATGCCACGACTAGAGTAGTAACCTTCTCCTCCAGATCGTCTCTCTTTCAAGGATGGTCGTTGCTTCGAAATTTATCCAATGGTCCAACATCTCAGCATGCTCGGCGACTGTGCTGCGCTCTTTGTAGAGCTTCCGCACGTCGTTGGCATGTTGCTTGAGTCATTTCGGTAGGTTTTTCGTCTCGCCGAAATACGACGAGGGGCACTGCGCACGGGATTCTGTACATAACACCGGGAGCGCTGTCCATTGTTGGCCAGACTTTTGGGTGAGGGAGGAGGCGGCCCACCGTGTAAGAAGGCACGTGCGCGATACGAACCTCTTCCTTCTTGAAGGCACTGTGCCGTGCTCCCGACCGGGTTGCAGAAATTAGGTGCCTTTTCTCATCTTCTAACCACTAACACCACCCTTCTTGAAGATCCACGCCAACACCTAGCTGGTTCCCTGAACGTATGGTACTGGTACGTGTTTCGGGGGGTGGCCAATTATTGCTGATTGAAGTTTTCGTATCCTCTGTTGCTCTGCGCGGCGAGTGGTGGCTCGAATGAATCGAGGCTTTGTGGCAGGCTGGGTAGGAAGAATCAGGTTCAAGGTATAGCGGCCGGTGTGCGTTCGCTTTCTGTGAACGGAGAACTCCAGGCCGTTGCGATTTCTGGCCACCTGGACGTCGAGAATGGGTGTGCAGCGGTCTTTTCACACTCGGCCGTGAATTGTATGGCTGGGTGCACGGAATTTAAAATGCTGTCTGAAGTTTTGAATTTCAGACGTCTTCATGACGCAAGAGCAATCGTCCATATAACGAACAGAAAGCTTGAATCGCAGCGCGAAGGAGCTGAGTGCTTTCTCCTCTATGTACTCCATGGTCAGGTTTGCCATCGTGACGGAGATGGTACCTTCCATCGCGGTTCCACTGTTCTGCCTGAAAATAGTTCCTTTGTGGGAGAAGTACGTACTAGGCAGGCAGAATTCCAATAGACGGCAGAGCTCGTCAACCGTCAAAGGAGTCCTTTCACTCAGGTTTGTGTCCCCCTCAAGTGCAGCCCGGGCCCAGGAAACAGCTAAGGGCACTGGCGCATTGGTGAACAATGAAACGACGTCAAACGAGACCAGGCTCTCGTCATCGTCGGTGCTCACATGTGACGCTAGCTGCACGAAATGGCTGAAGTCACGGACATGAGTTGGTGTCTTCCGGGTTATGGAGGCGAAGATTCGGTGTAGAAAATTCGAAAGGGCTCGACATGGAGAGGAAGTGAAGTCTACAATCGGTCGGAGGGGGACGTCAGGCTTGTGAATTTTCGGTAGTCTATAGAAATTCGGTGCGGATCCGTTACGGCAGATTAGTCGCAGGTAAAGTGCCCTGAGATCCGGGTAATGCTTAAAAATTTCCGCGAGTAGCTTGTTTAGCTGTGTCTGGGTTTGCTTCGATGAGTCCTTTCTTAGCTTCGTGTATGCGTCCCCTTTTAAAAGAGCTAAAATCTTCCGATCGCAGCCCTCGCTGTCCAACACTACCGTCAAATTGCCCTTGTCGGCGAGCAAGATGTTAATGCTCCGATCTCGTCAGAGTTCCCGAAGTGCCTGGTGCTCCTTTGCGGTCCTTTTCCTTTGTAACGGCAATTTCGAGAGGATCCCGATTGATTTCAGCCTATTTTTTTTCTGATATACCTGCTATGATATACCTGCGCACAAGCATCGCCCCCACACTTCAGATATACTTCCGGAGCCCTGTATTGGCGAAACGAAAAAACTACCGGCACGACTCAAGCATTCGCCAACGATCTGCGGAAGCTCTACAAGGAGCGCAGCGCAGTCGCCGAGCGTGCTGAGACGTTGGATCGCCGGATAAATTTCGAAGCAACGACCATCCTTGAAAACGAGACGAACTGTAGGAGAAGGTTACTGCTCGAGTAGTAGCATATACAGTGGACAGCCGAAAACATCAACCGCTCTCTCGGAGCCCTTCCCCCAGTGTATACACATGAACTGCACTCCACGGCAAAACACGAGAGAGGGGGGGGGAGTCATTATCCGCTCCGCTTGATGACGCCGCTGCTACGTAGTCCGGCAGTCTCCCCTGAAGAAGGAACCGAATCTGTTCCGAAACGTCGGGTTTGTTCAAAAACTTTTGGTTGGAGTTTAAATCATCTCCCAGTTTTCATACCCAACCATGCAGATTTCTGTCGAATGTCTACATTCGAGCACACTATGCATTCACTGTATTTTCTTCTGCTGTCACCACCCCGTACTCCTGTTGGAGAAGGTCACGCGGGTTTCTCGCCACGCCACGCGGTAGCCCGCGCGTTCGTCACGCGTCTGCAGAATCTCGTTCCTCGACGCCATCACGTGATTGCTGAGAGAGCGTACTGAAGAGAGGCCACAGCTTATCGTTGTTATTACCAAGCCCCTTGCGCAGGCTGGAACGTGCTATACTCGGCGACAGCTTTTCTTGACAGCACTGTGGAAGCTATAGAGCCGAACCGCCTGCATGCGCGCGTGCCTGGAAATAGTACCTATTTTATTTTCTGATTCTAATAGCTACTTGGCCCGAATGAATGAAACTTTGTTCATTATAAGGATAGAACAAGTATGAGACGCTGTTCATGGAAAAGAAGTTATCGTGCGCCCTAGTTTTTTTCTTTTTTATTTCTTGGGCGGCACAACGTTTTCCGCACGCCGGCTGCGTCTGCTGCTTGCTCTTGCTGAGGCGAGCACAGCATCGGCCGTGGAAAAGCTGCTCATCGTTGGGACGCGCCGTCTTTTATACATCACGCATCGAACTTTCCAGCCTTATCACTGGTGGCCGCGCAAGCTCTGAAATAAGCTTCACTGTTCGCGTCTTGCGCGCAATTTCAACAACGATCTACAACAATTGTGAGGCTTCTCGAACACTGAGGCGCAGTCTGCGCCGATCATTGCTGACAGCCTTTGAGGGCGTAAACCGAATACAGCAAAACTGAAACAAGACAGGCCCGTGACCGCATCGTGCCGCAACCGGCCTTCCATTTCGCCTGTACCAGAGCTCAATACCGTAAACGTTAACATTCGATCACATGTGGCACGTAGCCGTATATACTGGGCTGAACACGGAACCCAAACTTCACTGTTATAAAGGCTGAATAATGCTGGGAAAACGTTCTGAACAACGGAAAATTTTATATGTACCAGTATATAAACAGCACAGTAACTAGCTGCATGTATGCACTCTCATCAAAGTTTAACTCTGACGTTCCCATTTTGCATGCATACATTTTGCTAAACACACTAGCGCAGCGAGCAAGCGAAAACGGAAACAGGAACCAGAATCGGCTGCAAGCTGCCGGACTACTTGCGTAGTAACACAAATGTGCGGAGGCCCCACCTCCGTAGCCTTCGCTCCAATGTCAAGAAAAGCTGTTGCCGAGTATAGCGCGTGAGCGCGTTCTGGCAGTGCTTCGACCAGATGCTGCGCATGCGCAATAAGAGTGGTCACGCCGCACACCACCGGATTGAACTCTGCCATAGGCTGCTTCTCATCTAAAGGGGAAAAACAAACAGGAAAGTATAGAAAGGCAGAGGAGAAAGAGTGTGAGAAATATACAAAGGAGCATACAGAAAAGCAGGTATCAAAAGAAGATATAGCAACTATAGCCATGTATAGTAAAGTATATAATAGCACGGGTTGGGAACGGGAGGAGTAGGGGGAGCAACTGCTGCTTCGCCACAGCTTCTTTATTTGCACGACTATAGGACAGCTGCTTCTTCCACCCCCTTCTTCTGCGTCACCGGTAATATGCATACATACGTGGCTAACACAACCACTGAGTCAGGCTGCATCTAGTTAATGCTGGTTTTTCTGTACGCACAATTTGGTTGGTCGAGAATGAAATGAGAGCCTCCGGCGGGTTTTTTGGGCGTTCGCTTGAAGGCGTCAAATTGCGACACTACATTTAGAGCATTATTACACTAAAGAAATAATTGAAGAGTGGCCGAAGAGAACACCCTTGGTGTGAGCCGTGTGCGGAGATCGTCGCCGCAAAAGCGTTGGTTCCTATGCCACCACTATGTGAACCTCAAACGTGACGAACGAATGCCGCTTAGATAACTGACGTATTTATGAAACAATATACAGCTGAATATATGTACATGCATATCATACATCAGAGGGTCTTAACAATCTGAGCTCACTCATTTAACAGATGCAGTTACTTATTTATTTATTTATTTATTTATTTATTTAATTATTTATTTGTCTATTTATTTATTTGTTTTGTAAATGATTCACCGTTCGGCAATAAAGTGAGGAGGGTTCAGTAAATAAAACATAAACATGAAACAAATAGTCAGTTCCACTAATACAGACAAGTCCAGGGCTCTTGTTTGTATTCGCACTCAAGTCTCCGGCTGACTACCTACCTAACAAGATTTAGTAAAAGCATTTCCAAGTTCGAGGCATTTTAATGTTACAGCGTTTCATGCCAAGAGATGTCTACGCCTCTCTCCCACCGATACCGTTTTTAGGCATGTTGAGCCAATCACCCTCCCCCTTTCCATTTCTAAGCTATTTCTACTCGCTGAACTGCAAGTCATATCCAATGAACTGACCATCACCGATGTACACTGTCACAAAGAACATCGAAAGTGCTACATACACGCAAGTGGGTGAAGCCTTTCTACCGGCACCGATAGCCACATTTAGCCAAGTGCACATCATACTGACAATTAACTCTGCCGCACTCTGTTCCCGCGAGCTGTGTTACTGGCGCTTCCGAAGAATATTTTTTTCCACCGGCTTACGCCAGCTCCGAGGCTTGCCTTTCCGAGCACAAGGCTCCTTTTGGTGACGGGCCTGCCTATGTGATCAGCTACGCTTGCACTCATGTTGCACTACACTGTGTGAAGGAACATGAAAATTGTTGGGATTTTGCATCCCAAAACCAAGATAGGATTTTAAGGGACACCGTCATGTATGTTTAGGGCGGTAGTGTGGTTGGGCTTCGGAATTTTCGACTGTCCGGTGTACATGCACCTAAATCTAAGTGATTGAGTGTATCATTATGTATCCATAGCAACGTGGCCACCACGGCTTGCATTTGATCTGAACGGTTTCATGTCACCAGTCAAGCACCATCACCTAGCGCTATGTGAATGGAATGTCCGCGAACAAAACTATTTTTGCTCACTGAAGAGACAATGCTAAATAACGCGTGCCATGTGAACATGTTAAAGAAAACGGGACGAAAGCCAACACTATTCGGTGCGTTGTGGATATAGGGGCAGCAAGGCCATTATTTATAAAGCGAATTTCCTAAGAAACGCCAGAACGGCGTGCACCAACGTAATGGCAGCCCGTAATGGTCCATAAAGAAAGGTTAGGCATTTGCCATTCACGCTTGGGTCACCATCTGGTACGCATATAAATGGCCGCTTTGCCGCTCGGACGTAGCTCGCTCATTTCATGCCATCTGGGGATGTGGTTACTTAGCGCTTCTCATTGTTACATGACTGCTGGTCTTAAACTGTGTTTCCCTTCACCCTTTATTTTTTCGTTATATTTACATCAATTTGAAGAACGTGCTGCGAAGCTTTCTTAATGCAGCGAATTCTTGTGTTTATTGCTCATACAATCAGGAAAAACAAGCACTGCAGTTTTTGGTGAACTAAGCGAAAGCTGCAGAACTAAGCAAAATCAATGTGCCGCATTGTTTGCGTTTCTTCTCCAAAAATGTTTGCCATTGTACCTTCTATTACACCCATAGATGTTTCTAGTATTCTCGCATATTATCTAAATGTTTGCATTAAATTCCCGGTATATCAAGAGTTATACTCGCCAAACAGGAAGGCACATGAACTTTTAGATTTTTGACGAAACCCCACATTTCCACACGTGTTGAAAGATCTTACCAATCAGATATCACACAATTCACTTTTCAAAGTTGGGACGGAAGCCATAGCGTATTTGGGATGTGCACGTCAGGGTTCTCCGTCAGCTGCTGTGCTTTCAAGAATAAGAAGTAGCCCTTGTCTTATTTGTGCACCAAGATCTCCTTGTATCTCGCCATCAATAATACAAGAAACTAGCACGATTTAAGGGCTCAGAGATCATTAACTGTTAACGTAAATGAACCACGGTCCAGAGACTACCTGAGCATTGCACAAAAGGCATACGTAGCTACGCGTCTTTTTTTTTTTTTTGAAACAGATAATGATAGAGCACTTCAAATTCTTCTTATTTATGATTACTCAGGAAAACATTAACTTGGCACAGTTGGCATTTACTGTACGACATGTTTACTGCCACAAAAATACAATGACAGCGATAGCAATACAAGCGAATAAAGGAACGATCTCTGATAGTGTCGCAAACGTTGTTCTCCTATGGTGGTAACAAAAGTCCTTCCTTCATTTTTTGCAATTACGAATTCGATCACTGTTTCTGAAATATGAAAGAAAGAAATAGTTGAAAACTGAAAATGTATGCAAAACTAAGCACGTAACCTTCTTGTAAACAAACATTTTGACGAAGTGTGCTCTCTCTCTCTCTCTCTATTTTTTTTCCTTCTCGTGCGAGCATGCGCAGGCGAAAAGGAAAAGAAGCGTAATTAAGAGAGAATTTATTTGCACTGCTTTTCAAAATTGTTATATTTCGCAGTGTGTGTTCACAAGACACGAATTCTAACTTGTTTGAAATGAGAACTTTTCAGCAATATCCTGTCAGAACTTTTTTTCTTAGTGCACACCGTGCGCATAAAGGCGAAGCCAACATCTCAGACACCTGAGCTTCGAGTTTTCCGACTTCAAGACTCAAACAGAGCTTCAAGAAGCTTTTGCCGTAGACGTCACAAAAGTGCAGAAACGCCCACGCACAATGAATAAGACCGAACTAAGAATGGAACCAGTCTGTCGCATTCCGTTTTACCGAGGCACTTAAAACAAAAACTACTACACGAGTTAGAATTAGCGATGAGGCTGTAGACCATGAGTTAGTGCGGGCACTCGCAAAATCAGCGAAATTCTCTCGATGTGTTGTCGTTTTACTTTTTCTTTGTCAAAGTTCAGGCCCTTCGGTGCTTTCAACCGTAGATCAAAGAGAGCTGGCGTGTTCCTCATTTACTTCTACCAGTTCGTAACAAGCAGAAACAGAAAATCGATGTACACAACAAAGCGGAAGTGTTGTCCTGAGCGAGGCTTGCAAGAAATGAAAAAAAAAAAGAACCGGTAAGGCACGCCGTTCCCCTTCGTTCGCTTCCTTACCCTTCTAAGGCGAGTCGTGAGAGGAATTCCGGCTCCGAAAAGAAAAAAAAAGCAAAGAACGAAATTTGGAGGCATGGGATAGAGGCGATGTGTAGAACTGCGAAAGCTCTGAAGCTGCTACTTTTCCGTGGAAATAGACAACGCTGAGCCGACAGTTCATCTAAAAGTTTTGTGCTGAGCTCGCATCACACGCATACGACTCTTTGGGGCACTTAAATTATGACTGAACGCAAAAAACTCTTGCCTGTAGAGTATATACATGGTATCCCACGTAACTTTAGCAAGAGTTTCGAACTGTTCCGGAACACGTAATTACAATGCGACCAAATGCATGTTGTCACCGTTGCCTGGAGTTAGTCAAACTATTTTTGTGTTCTCGAATATTGTTTATTAAACAATATTCCGTTGTAACAATAACAGACCCTTTGTTATTCAAGACTGCAATTTCTCAGCAATGCTTGTAACTATACGCAGTTTCCATTATCTATCTTTGTCTTGTATGTGCTTGAATTCTTATACATTTTTAGTTGACTTATGTTGCCTTCCTGATTTGCGCACCTGACACTTGTATCTTTATTTTGTCTTTTTTTTCTTGTGTGTTATAAATGTTGTACCCACCCCCTCTGTAATGCCCTACGGGCCCTGAGGGTATTCTAATAAATAAATAAATAAATAAATAAATCTGTTTACCTGGGAGTGCAAGGCAATGTACACTTACCCCAACACTACATCGGTCAGGTGGGAGGCGGCCCTACGCAGCTCCCTCCTGGCCGACCAACTTTGGGCCGTCCAGCAGGCCCGCGGAGCGGCCGATAGGCTTGGCCTAACGGTCCCGACG
Source organism: Rhipicephalus microplus (assembly GCF_043290135.1). Taxonomy (NCBI): domain Eukaryota; kingdom Metazoa; phylum Arthropoda; class Arachnida; order Ixodida; family Ixodidae; genus Rhipicephalus; species Rhipicephalus microplus. The sequence goes on from NC_134701.1 coordinate 192,419,675, forward strand.
TGGGAGTCGCCCACTGCACGCTGACGCGCGCCTTGCAGAACCTCAATAAAGTTTCGCAACCAACCAACCAACCAATTAACGAACTATTGAAGGAACGAAAACGGATAAAAACTTTCAATGAGAAAGTTGTAGATCGGTTTGCAAAACATCCAAATAGATAGTTTTTAACTTTATATCTAATAAGTATTAGTGTTCTGCTGCTAATTACAAATGCCCGCGAAATAGAAAAAATACCACGTGAAAAACCCACTAGCGCGTCAGTGTGCGCGATGATTCTAGTGCTCCCTGACGTTTCGCGTACGAACGACACGCTCCCCTCGCACCGGTTTATGACAGCGATAAGCAGTCACAGCGGTTATCTTTTCTGTGGCCGACAGCAAAACGTGTTCATCGGAATATATATATATATATTCTTACATATATATACACTTATATATATACACTTACATATATTACACTTACATATTACACTTACATATATACATATATATATATATATATATATATATATATATATATATATATATATATATATATATATATATATATATATATATATATATATATATATATATATATATATATATATATATATATAGGCTGACCATGTGTAATATCAACAGCTTTAGACAGAATGCCGCATACATAGCCTCTGGGAATCTTTAATACGCGCTTAATCGCAAATTAAACCAAATACCAAGCACACGTTCAACGAGCAGTCATTCTGTTTGCTTGAAGCGACACTACCATTTACGCGAGAACGGGAAAACTGCACAAAATGTATCATCATTGAAAGAGCGCCGGTGCTCGAAGAGAAAGCGTGCCCGATTATTGGAAAGCGGGATTAAGCGACGCTTAATCCTCTTAGCTGATGCCTCGCTCGGTTCAGAATAGCTAAATGTTTGCCGTGAATTTGAAGCCGTAAGCACACGAACGGTGCTTACGTCAAGTGCCGCTCAGGTAAGGAAGGGTATGTACGTGCAACAACTCGCGCACTGCCACAAAAATTGATCCCCGGGATACTCCACAGCCGTGCCACTGTAAGCCTATCAAGTTCCATTATTCGCAGGTCAGATTATACTCCCAAAGCTTCTTCGCCAGTTCGCGTTTCTTGTTTGCACTTCAGCTATGAATATATACCGGGTGTTCAAAATTAAGCTTTATGATTTTTTTAAAATTAGGCGCTCGAAGGCACGTGAGAACCACTTGTGCAAATAAGTTAAGCGGCCAGGGGGACAGAAAGTTAGATGATAATTATCGCTGTCAGCAGCCCAATTAACTAAAATTTAATAATTAACTTTTTACTGGCTGCGGTAAGTTGGCATGTTTATATTGAAAAAATGTAGGCAGTGGTGTTTGTACACAGTTTCAGTTGGAAGATTTTTTCTAGCACGCCTGTGTTCCGAGATATCCGGCTCCAAAGTTTAATTGTCTTTCGCACGATTACGCATGCAAGAGGGTGAGGGTCCGCGCAAAGCTCCTCCCTAAAGTGACGCATCTGTTGCGTGTGGTGTTTAGTGTGTGAAGAGGGTGGAAGCGTAGGCATAGGTGATAGCAATTACCCTTGCCCTCTTCGGCCGTCGAAATCAAAAATCGAAGAACGCTTGCAACCAGTGTCGTAACACGCAACTGCAGAGCCTCTAACGATAGTGGCAGATACCATGCCGAGATAATGGTGCGAGCGGAGAATCTGGATGCCAGTGCGCGTGCGTAATAATCACTAGAGAAGCATGCGTGGTCGTTGCCTGGGCTACGCGAATAGCGTGACTGCTGATGTCCGAGTACTGTAACTTTTATTGAAACAAGAGCAACAACTCCACCAATAATAACTGAAACAGTTTTATCCTTGCTAACGCATATTTCCTGCTGCTACATAAGCATATTTCGGTCATGCACAAATCTCATCGAAACTCTTCACCTCTCAAGACGTCAATGCCCCAAAAAGTGTTCAAAATGCCTGCCTTCGGCAGCAACGCAAAGCATGAACCGCTGTCGCGTCGACTCGATGACTCGGCGCAGTACTTCTGCAGGAATACTCGCACAGGCAGATGTTATCCTGTCCTTCATGTCATTAACATCGCTGGGCTCTGTTACGTAAACTCGATCTTTAACGTAGCCCCAAAGGAAAAAGTCGAGCGGAGAAAGGTCAGGTGATCTTGGTGGCCAAAACATCGCTCCTGCGCGCCCAATCCACTGTTGTGGAAAACGTCTGTCCAACCAGTTCTTCGCCCTGGTAGAAAAATGTGGTGGTGCTCCATCGTGCTGAAACCATACTTGGCGCAGGTCATTCAGGGAAAGACTGCAGACAAGATCATCAATGACAACACCTAATATTTCTTCTGTGTACATCTTTCCGTTCAAGTTGTCCTCAAAAAAGTGAGGTCCGATGATCCTGTCCCCGAGTATGCCGCACCACACATTCACACTCCAGCGAACTTGATGCTTGTGCTGCCTCAGCCAGTGTGGGTTTTCTTGTGCCCAATAATGGGCGTTGTGAAGATTAACACTTCCATTTCGGCAAAACCGAGCTTCATCAGTCCAAATTATTCTGTGCAAAAAGTCATTTTCTTGATCAGTTTTGATGAGGCCCCAATTGCAGAAGTCAACTCGCCTTTCAAAGTCCGCCTCATTTAGGTCCTGATGAAGGTAAACGTGATATGGATGGAACTTGTGCTTTCTTAAAACATTTGTGACTGTTCCGATGCTGCGACCGCACTGATCGGCAATCTGTCGGATGCTGAGCTCTGGCATCGAGGTTACGCACGCGACAACGTCGATTTCAAAGTCTTCATCGACGATTGCCTTCCTGGTCCGTCTCGGAAGGTGGACAGAGCCTGTTGTGCAGAAGCGTCGAAACAGGTTTGTGAAAGTGGGCCTTGTTGGAAGGGGACGGTGTGGGTGGCGAGACGCGTAAAGCTCCATTGCTAACGAAGCGTTGCCATTCATTTCAGCCATTGCAAGCACCACGTCTACTTTTACTTTGGTAGAATACCTCACGCCAGAAGCAGCCATATTAGCTCGAAAGGACTCCACGTGGATTTCCTTGGTAGACCTTCAATGCAGAGACGCTGTGCTCTAACCGGAGGCACCCTAGTGCAGGACGGTCCTGCTAACGCGTTCACAAGAAGATGTCTCAGTGTGATCTAAAGTCACGAAAAAACGTCGCGAAAAATGGTCTCCTGTTATCGCGTTCATCAGGATCATGCGTAAGGCTCATGGCGCACCGCGCTGTCACATTTTGATTTCGCCGGCCGAAGAGGGCAAGGGTAATTGCTATCACCTATGCCTACGCTTCCACCCTCTTCACACACTAAACACCACACGCAACAGATGCGTCACTTTAGGGAGGAGCTTTGCGCGGACCCTCACCCTCTTGCATGCGTAATCGTGCGAAAGACAATTAAACTTTGGAGCCGGATATCTCGGAACACAGGCGTGCTAGAAAAAATCTTCCAACTGAAACTGTGTACAAACACCACTGCCTACATTTTTTCAATATAAACATGCCAACTTACCGCAGCCAGTAAAAAGTTAATTATTAAATTTTAGTTAATTGGGCTGCTGACAGCGATAATTATCATCTAACTTTCTGTCCCCCTGGCCGCTTAACTTATTTGCACAAGTGGTTCTCACGTGCCTTCGAGCGCCTAATTTTAAAAAAATCATAAAGCTTAATTTTGAACACCCGGTATATATACACACAAGAATAGGAATTACATAATTCACCAGAGGGTTATATTTAGTCGCACCCTTGTCTCTCTTCGAAGCACTTCCACTTGAGCAGTTACCCCACTTTTCTAAATAACCAGCGCACCTTCTAAATAATAAAAATTGTATGAAACAGGTGGTTCTGATTCAAGGACAAGAACAACAAGAGAGAAGGCAGGAAGGTTTACCAAGCCATCTCAACTTGAACCAGGTTCTGGTTCAAGTTAAGGAATATATATTGGGCACATGTGATATCGGTGAGTACATTTACTTAACATGACTAGCAATTAACTGTCCGAATGATTAATGACTATTAATTAATTTACTTAACTGACAGAGAAGACAGTTTGACGGTTTCCTTGTGAGCACTTGGGATCGTGTCGACACCTGGCAGAGCAGACCTAAATTACCGGCTTCCGTCTTCATGGCCTCTGAGATATGCTTCGGCGGTGTGACCGTTCAGCAATGTAGCGTTCTAAAGGCGCTCATTCGTGTTGTAATCATGAAGACGTCTAAGAAGAGTTCAGAAAGAGAGAAACATTTAATGTCTAAGTGCGCCTACTGTAAAGCGCTAACAAAAAAAAAAGACTAACTACCTGCCGCAGTGGCTCCGAAAAAGTACCATCCTGCAACTCAGCATTAGGTCCAGATTTAGAAGCCCGACAATTAAAAGAAATATAAAAAAAAACCGGTGGAATGAATTCATGCTCACATCTACGTACGGTACCGTCCACTGTTAACGGGAACACGCGATTGCGTGGCCGGCGGTCTACGGAGCCCTAACTGCAGGGGAGATTTCAAAATGCTGCGCATGCGCATGGGTTCATCAAGTTGGTGCATGCTCCTCATCGTCTACTACTTTTGGGCCCATGCAGTCGGCGTGTTTTAGCGAGCCACGACACATCGCACTTTTTGTTTTCGCACCGCAAGTCAACTGATACCAACTCACCCTGCCGCTTTTTTATCGAGCCGATATTTCACCCATGGTCGTAAGGGCGAGCTTAGATTGTACGCTGCATAACTTCAGTAGTCTTATCTCTTATTAAAAGCGTCCGGTTGCAGCGAGTGGTATGTGAAAAGCATGACGAGCTTTCGCTAAACATTTGCAAGGAATTTTGTGCCAATTGTCCATGCAGTGGATGACGACGAGGAAGAATTACGGCTGAAGTGGGTATGCGCCACAGTTAATAGGAGAACAATTGATTGATTGATTTGATTGAGTGATTTGTGGGGTTTAACGTCCCAAAACCACCATATGATTGTGAGAGATGCCGTAGTGGAGGGCTCCGGAAATTTTGACTACCTGGGGTTCTTTAACGTGCACCCAAATCTGAGCACACGGGCCTACACCATTTCCGCCTCCATCAGAAATGCAGCCTAATAGGGGAACAAGAACAAGCTTTTGCGATGGTTTTGAGCATTGGATTGTTTTAGCCTTCCTTTCATTCTGATAAAATGAGCACACAGTGGTCGAAACAATAAAAGAACGACCACTGGCAAGATCATACCGGTGCGTAAGCTAGAAAACTAAGACGAAAGTTAACAAACCGAAAGCAAACACTGAAAGGGAGCCCTTAGGAAGCGTGGATTACATTTGTGGAGGGTGTTCATTACCGTCATTCTGATATCGCAAAGTCATTTGCTGACGTCAAATATCCTTAGTAGTGCACGTTTTCGCGTGACAGCTAATTAGATGAACATGTGCGAAATTTCTAAGCTGAATATGAAAAAATTGTGTATTCCACAAAAAGCCCTTATCCCCAAGAGAAAGGAAAACCAAAACTTATCGCTGTCATATCAATATGTTAATCTAAGAAATATTATTACAGCCTCAACAAAAAGAGCGAAAGTCTGTAATTGTGACCCGATTCTATTCCTCTACTGGTTACAGCTAGAAAGGTAATTAACGCAGTGACTCGTCGTATAACTGTGCATTCTGACGCTCACCCAGTGCCGCATTCTCTGGCAACCGAGCTATTTGATCTTTGACAAAACGCCAGACTAAATTCGCTTTTGAATATTTTTAGGAGCTACTAACGGACGCCATCTTTCAGAAACATCATAGCGCAATGACATAAACGTAAATATATACGGCGATAATGAATAAGATGGAGGCACACTCTACGTGCGTCCGTCAACTTCTCGCTCGTTATTCTCGACCGCAACCGCTAATCATCGATTGTTTTCCGCTCCTTCTCGACACTTCCACAGGCAACGACAGTAGTGAAGGACTCCTTGATTAATGCGACTCCGCCCTTTCATTCACGTGCCCTTAAAGAACGTGACTAGGGCCGGTATTACAAGGCTCCAAGGCGTGGCCATTCATCAATTGGTTGCGTCGCGGTCACCAGTGCCTGGACGGACTATAGTTCGCAGGCCCGAAATCACTTCGTCCAGAAAGATAGCTTGACCCAGCTTCCCAAGATGGCGCAAGCGTGGAAGCCATATTGGCTTCCGCTGATGTCGTGAAGCACTGGTTTAGTTTGTTGCATCTGAAATGCATGAACTGTTATTTGTTCATAAGGTTATTATGTTGTAGAAGTAGGCAGCCATCGAAATTATATCATTTTGGATGTTGAAGCACATACAGCGGGAAAAAAAACAGATACGCGGCAGTATTTGGGAGATGTAGTAGCATAAACAAAGAAATACTAGGAACGGAAAAGAGATAACATGCTAGATATTTAGCTTACAGCAGTTGTACGATGAGCGTCTATAGCCCGTCTTTTTTTTACCATTCCTGCTGTGTTTCTGCGTATAACTTTACAATATGTTGCACCATGCTGGGCCAGCACATCACCATATTGACATTTGCAAGAAGCGTCCACATATAACTGAATTTCTCAAAAGAGGCTGCAAGATGCAGTGTAGAGAGAAAGAGAGGAAACTTTATTAGAACTTGGCCGGCAGCTTGGTCTTCGTGGCCTCAGATGGCGGCGCTGAGTCCCTGAACTCGGGCGGCATCTTCGGCCTGCCGGACAGCCCAGAGCTGGTCGTTGAGCTCCGAGCTTCTGAGCGCCGCCTCCCAGCGGCGGCGTCGCCGACGGAGAAGGTCCCCCGCGGCTCCCGCAGACGGGACGGCGGCGGGAACGAGTGAGCTCGAGGCTTCCTGTTGTGTATAGGATATTTATAGGAAGGAAAAGGAAGGAGGAAGAAAGTTTAAGCGGAAAGACAGGGAGGTTAGCCAGTTCTTAGATAGGAATGAATTCCAAGTACAAAGCATTAGCATACATTGGCAACATCTAAATAAACACAACTTACATTTCCTGTTTGTTAAGTGGAAACGTTGAGCAGTAATATTCAAGGGCTATGTTCAAGAGCTATTCACATATTTTTTTAGAAAATATATGTTTTTATTTTCAAGTGCAACACTTCGATCATGGATGTGCTTGCAATCATTTGTTCGTGCGTAAGAGAAGGAAGCCATCGTTCTTGCTTGAAGAAAGTTAGGTCCTGCTTTTGCAGCAGTCCCATGCATCGAGAAAACTTGCATGACTGCCACGTCTGGTTTTAAAGAACTGAATGACCGACATGTACCAGAAGAGTTATATTTTGTTGTGGAAAGAAGGAATAATTAGCTATGGACCAATTATAGTCAATGCGTCCACAAATATGATACCACTCATTTTAAACCATGCCGCGACGAAATGGTGCTCCATTTCGCATTGTTGCTATTTCCAACGTGGCTAATTACAGCGAAGGCTTTTATAAGATCATAACCCGAATCACCCGCCACACTTTGGTAGCTAGTACAAAGAAATTATAATTATTTATGGCGGAGTAGGTACCAATCAAGTGTGCTTCTAGCATTTACCTAAATAATGTTTAGACTAATGGCTCAGAAAGGTTGCTTTTCTAGCTTCTGCTGTGACTGTTCTGCGTTCCACGCAGGCCTGGCGTTTTTAGGGGAACTCCTTAGGATACGCCAGTAGGTCATAATCACTGCATTTAAGTGGAACATCTCTGATCTTTGCTAAGTTCTTTATGTAAGACTGGGGTATCAGCACATGTACAGGCAAGCCAGCCAGACTCTTGATCAGCAGCTACTTTTTGGCCGAGTACAAAGACCGTACTCCAGCACAAACCTTTCGTATCTGTTCATTCTTGATGATATCACTTTCTCATTGATAGCAGAGATTATCTCAGATGCCATGCGATTCGGCTGCACTTTCCAGAAGGAGTCCTCGGGTGCAATTAGTCTGAACACCGCCGGCATCCCCGAAGCTCGGTTCTTGTGATGGCTGACCACCGTGTAAGCTCCCTCGTTTTCCTTTGGTGCTTCTGTATCCATCTGTGCCATGTCATTAATGAAGTATGTCAATGCGGCGTCATGGTTGTCAACCTCTTCTCCCTCCTCTGTATGCCTCTTCTTACAATGCGAGGCCTCGCTGTTTTCTGTATGGGACGTTGCTATCGTTGCTGTTCCTGCAGCAACATTAGGTGGAGTGGGATGAATAAGTGGTGCTCCGCTTGACGCTAGTGGCATCTTGTTGTCCCTCATGCCCGGGCTTTGCCAGGTATGTGGCACGTGCCCCCTAAGGGGCAATTTTGAACTCGGTGCATAGTGAAACTCCGACTGCCCGATGTGTAGCTGCCACTATGTAGACAGTCCACCCATCACACACACCGTAAAAAGATCCCGAACTCAATATAATAACAGAATATACGAAAGGTCGTATGGGCGAATGAATGATTGTAGTCGCATCGAAACGCAATGATGTACAAGTGAGGCTAGTGCTCACTGCCATCCTTCTACGCAGGGGAAGAAGTAGCACTACGTAGCTCATGAACCAAATATTTTCTAAATGTGGTTGCTCTTAAGGGAACGAGCGATTCAATAACAAAAAAGATGGACTTATTTGTAGCCTGGGGCAACAAAATTTTGGCTGTGTATATAGGCTGGTATGCTGATTTCAAATTTGTAATTCATTTTATAGTAAGTTCGAAGGAACCGCCTAACCCTATGGGGGATCAGTGAGCCGGAATTCGTAGGACACGTGCCAGTAACGCTGTGAACAAGAACCGTTTTTTATTCACGATTCAAAAGGATCCCAGCCTGCCTGCCGGATCGGCATGACACGGCACTGACGCACACCGGATGACCAAAATCCACTCTCCTTAGGGGACGCCCCAAACCAGCGTGACTTCTGCTTTGCAGCACTCGCGGATGAAGTAGAACACCATCGCGCCTTGCGCGGCCGTCCTCTCATCCCATCACCCTCCCTCTTATCGGCTGGCCATTTTGGTCAGATTTGGGTGCACGTTAAATAACCCCAGTTGGTCGCAATTTCCGGAGCCCTCCACTACAGCGTCTCTCATAATCATATCGTGGTTTTGGGACGTTAAACCCCACAAATCAATCAGATCATAGGGTAGAATTCATGATATTGCCACGTTCATTTCCTCAAGTTTTATTATCGCCCCGTTACACTATGTTCAGCGCAAACCACGCCGACGATCTTCGAGGAGCTTTGAGGCTGTAGTAGATTGTTTTTTTTTAAGACTACGCCCACTTTGCGAATATTAGAGATTATTCAGAAATTTACGTGGCTGCTAGCGATAACGCTAGAATATTCGACGGCACGTTTCTAAATAGCGCCGCTTTGCGCCGCTTGTAACGGCCGACGCTTTGCTCACCGCTAAAAGTTCCAGTGTCTTGCTGTAATCTGACTTTCCTTTTACGTGACCTCAAGTGCGGCTCTTTTCGTCCACGTCATGACCCGGGACAATATGCGAGCGGATTTAGATAAGTATCGGTCATTAGCTGCCACCAAGTGACAGCTTGGGTTCTCATAAATTGTTTTGGGCACAGTGAAACACCATCGGGCCAGACAAAAAGCCTCATTTGTCTCATCGTAGCCCATTAGCCTGTCCAATACTGCGTAAACTACGAGGGTTGTGTGGCACCATGACTTACTTTAGGTCACGTCTGTGCCTCGTTCTTCCTACGGCTTTACCCATTTTTTTCTATTAACCACCTGGTGTGATTCTATCGAGGTTGTGAAACTTTATAGTGTCCATCTTAACACCAGCTTTGGAGCTTCACGAGTGTTTTTACAACTGCGTGCAGGAAACCAACGTGCTAAGAAAACTGGGCGGCTTCATCGGCATGTACGTCGGCCTGTCGTTCCTGGTCGTTTTCCAAGTCCTCAACGTCTTGGTCGTCGGCACGCTGCGGCTCTGGAAGGTGCTACGCATAAGTGCACATGAGTGCCGCGAGGTGGCGCTCTTGCCCGAATGGGTGAAATCTAGGGCCGCTGTACACAACTGGTGCATGTCAACTTCATTGATGTCCTCACGTTCATACTATGCTCTTAACTTACACATTGGGAAGCTTCGACAAAGCAGCACGATATTCGGTGCAGCTCATGTTCTGTAACGCATTCAATATTTCACGCCTCGGTGGCATTTTCTTTACGTCAAGCAATATCGAAGTGGCATAGGTATACATCAGACCTTGAGAAAAAAAAACAGCTGAGCCTGGCAAAATAAATAATTAAATAATTATTAAACCCACCTGTCCTTTGGTTGTTGTTGTTGTTAATTTATTTGTCCGGTTCAGCTGTATTTTCTTTTTCCAGTGCGAAAAGTCATGAGCTCCCGTTCTCGGTGGTTTCAGGTGACCCTGAGTCAAATGCTAGCGCCGTTATCATGGCAATTAAAACGAGACGTCCAGGCAATCGGCCCATAAGTTCTCAAAAGACGGACGATGGAAGTCAACGCTTCGCCTTCAAGAGCACAACGCGACAGCGTAATCGGGGCTCATTCGCATAGCCTTTTTTAGTGGACCCCTCAACCTTGCTTCAAGCAAAAAAAAAACATATTTGAGGGTGCAAAGTGGCTATTTCATACCATCCTAGAATTCCTACGACAAGTACAGTTGCGAAGTGCCCACTATGACATAATTCTACCTTTTGCCAATATACGAAGTACCCATTACGCAAAGCAACACCTGAACCTGCTCCATTACTCACGTTATTGATGCTGTTGCAGTTAATGATCATTAATTATACCTGTGCACACTGTGAGTGGTTGACATTTAAACCAACCACTCTTCGAGCGACTCGCATGTTTTAACGTTTGTATGTCTGTCTGCCTGTTATAATCGCACCATCTGTCCTCTCTAATTGTCAACTATACGAAAACCACTAACGCCATCAAGCCATATTATTTCCAAAGATGTATACACAACGCCATCTAATGAGAAATTCTTGAAACTGACTAGACTGCTACAACATACTACGAGAGAACGACCCACACCCTAATGATTGATGATTGATATGTGGGGTTTAACGTCCCAAAACCACCATATGATTATGAGAGACGCCGTAGTGGAGGGCTCCGGAAATTTCGACCACCCGGGGTTCTTTAACGTGCACCCAAATCTGAGTACACGGGCCTACAACATCTCCGCCTCCATCGGAAATGAAGCCGCCGCAGCCGGGATTTGAACCCGCGACCTGCGGGTCAGCAGCCGAGTACCTTAGCCACTAGACCACCGCGGCGGGGCGACCCACACCCTAAGGAGCTTCGTTTTTAAAAACATACCACCCACCCTTTGTGGTACATGGATTGTGGGGGATCCAACATTTTCCCTCACCCAAGGATAGAATCCCGAAGGGTGTGAATAAAGTGAGCTAGAATAGGGAAATTGAGCTAGAATTAAAGTGAGCTAGAACCCTATTCTAGCTCACTTTAGTGTGATCCACCATCAGCGGAACAGGATGTGTGTGATCCACCATCAGTGGATCACACAAATGCTGTTCCGAGCATGCACAAAGAATGTACTAACACATCTACCGCTTTGGTGGGTGTGTGAAGATCATCTGTAAGCCAGGTGTAAGGAATGGACACAAAAGTGCTGTGTTTAGGTACGATTTGTGGCTAAAAGGACTTGCAAGCGCCGAGGAACGCCAAACCGAAACTAAAGAAGACGAGCGGAGGGCAGGTGGCACGAAGGCGATAACAAGAAATGAAAAAGAAGAAAAGAAGAAGAAGGAACGTGGAAAAAAGCGAGCTCGAGCGGGGAGGCCTCGAAGGCAGACGAAGCAGTGCGCCGCTCGAGAGGACGAGTGCCTGGGAGCGTTCCTGAGCCGGACGTGGGACCCGTACGTGTCGGCCAGGTCGAGCTCCGGCGTGTTCGTTCGGGGTCGAGTCCGCCGGCTTCTACAAGGTGCAAGGACGGGGCCTGCTGAACGGCTCCTGCCTGGGTGCAGTGGCCGGGAGCAGGTTCGTGGCGAGGCCTACCGGGCGTGGTCCTCGTGAGCCGGGGCCTGACCCTGAACCTCGGGAGTTGCGACCCAGGCTGCTGGGTTGGTCGCGACGTCCGATTCAACGGCGCTGAACACGGTAGCGCATCCGTGTGCGGTCAGTCGTTCCAGCCGTGCCACCTTTGCCCTCGCGCACGTCGACAATCGCATCATGTCGGGATGACGGGGACCCAAACTGTGAGGCAGCGTTTTCCTCTTGTGAACTGAGAACTCTACGCGCTGGACTCGGAGTAAGCGTAGTCGCGAGCTCTCCGCATGCTAGAGGTCTGACGCTCGTACATGTTGCGTGACGCTCGGCGTGTAGGGTTGGACATATAGTTTTATTTTCGCCTGCCATGACGTTCTCTAGTGTACAATATAACGCTTCTTTTGTTCGCATCCATTGTTGATGTGAATCCTTTTTCGTCCGCTGTCAACAAACATAGTGACGAACGTCCTTAACCATCACAATTTCTGGCGTCCGCGAGACAGGACTAAGCTCTCGCGTTAGATCTGAGAGCCTCACGTTGTTTGTGTGTGGCGGACGAGGATGGACGATAAGAGAAAGCTAGTTGAGCTAGGGAAGGAGATGGGGCTGAGTGGTGAGGCTTTGCTGGCATGGGTGAGCGCTGAGGAAAAAGAAATGAGGGACCAGAGAGCGAAAGATCGAGAGGAGGCACGGCTAGCAGCACAGGTGGAGCATGAGCGTGAAATAGCTCGCATGGAGGCTGAAAGGCTCCTGCTCGAGGAGCGACGTCGTGTCGCAGAAGCGCAGCGGCCGAGCACGAGTTCTGCGGACGATAGTATGGGTGGTGGTCAGAGTTTTCGCAGCCCACACAAAATGATTCCACCCTACAATGAGAGTAGGGACGAACTGGATGCGTACATCCAGAGATTTGAGAGGGTTGCCATGAGCCAAGGCTGGCCAACCGACAAGTGGGCCCTGTCACTGAGCTTGTGTCTAACGGGAGAAGCCTTGACCGTGGTAGGACGGATGTCTGCTGAAGACTCTACGGACTACGCAAAGCTCAAGCAGACGCTCCTCCAGCGGTTCCGTTATACAGAGGAGGGATACCGCACGAAGTTTAGGGATGCCCGGCCCGAGAATACTGAGACAGGTCGACAGTTCGCGGGACGTCTCTGTGGATACTTCGACCATTGGCAGGAGCTGGCGAAGACTCCCAAAACATATGATGCACTGCGAGACAAGATGGTGTCCGAGCAATTCCTCAGGCGGTGCGACGAGAAGTTGGCTGTCTTCTTGAAGGAGCGAGGATGTCATAACCTGGACACGATGGCAACGACGGCTGATCAATATTTGGAAGCTCAGGGAATTGTGAATCTCGCTAGAGGAAAAGACGAAAAAGGGAAAGTGGTGGCTACAGCTAAAGTTGACACTGTCAGCGAAAGCAAAGGAAAACCGCTTTGTTTTCTGTGCAACAAGCCGGGTCATCGAGCTTCCGATTGCTGGACTAAGTCTCGAGCGCCCAAGTCGACGTCGTGCTGGATCTGTAAGAAGTCAGGGCACAGATCCGATAGTTGTCCCTCAAACTCGGGAAAACGTAGAGAGGCATCATGTTCCGTCTTGGGATACCAGAAAGCGCAGCATGAGAAATCAATGGAAGATGCGCCTGACAATCAGGATGAGAAACATTGTCATGACATGTGTGATGGGACCCAAAGCAACGCAACTTGCGACAACGGGTCAAAACAAATGCCAACTGTAAAGGGCTATCTCGAAGGGAAGCTGGTTACCGTATTGCGGGATACCGGTTGCAATACAGTAGTGGTGAAACGATCGCTAGTTCCTGACTGCAACTTGACTGGCAACACCCGTACCGTTCGCTTATTGGACCGATCTGCAAAAGTCTTACCAGAAGCAGAGGTGTACATAGATTCTCCGTTTTTCAGAGGTCAGGTGCTTGCTGTTTGTATGGAGAATCCATTGTATGAAGTCGTGCTTGGCAACATTGCGGGTGTACTGTCAGCTGCCCAACCAGCCCCGAAGCAGCCAGCAGGACGTCGAAAACTAGCACAGATTCACCGTGATCCAGTATGCACTGAAGAAGAACCTGAAGATGCAACCTCATCAGATAGAAGACGACAAGATGACATGTCGGCGGCTGCAGGAAAAGAAAGGAAAAAGCCCAGTGAACTGATTGTTCCTCGGATCCAACCCCTGGATATTAGCCGGGAAGCGCTAAAGAATTTACAGCACGCAGATCCCACGCTGGAAACCTGCTTCGCCGCATTGGGAAAGATCATATCTAAGAATCCAGCAGTCACTGAGTTTGTGCTGGTACGCGACATTCTTTTCCGGCGCCACCGCACGGCAGAAAGGCGAGACTTGGAGCAACTTGTAGTACCCAAGGATCTTCGGAACACCGTAATGAAGATGGCTCATGAAGGCCTTCTGTCTGGTCACCAAGGGCAAAGAAGGACAACAGACCGTGTCCTTACAGAGTTTTATTGGCCGGGTGTACGGGCTGATGTGATACGGTTCGTGAAGTCGTGCGACGTATGTCAGAGGACCGTGCCTAAACACCTCGTCGGACGAGTTCCATTGGGAAATATGCCTATCATAGACACACCTTTTCAGCGGGTCGCCATCGATATTATTGGCCCGCTGTCACCAACGTCATCCAAGGGCAACAAGTATGTCTTAACGATGGTAGACTTCGCTACGCGTTACCCGGATGCGGTGGCACTACCGAGCATCGAGACAGAGCGCATAGCGGAAGCACTAGTAGAGATGTTCTCCCGCGTTGGAGTGCCCCGTGAGATAGTGAGCGACCGTGGAAAGTCGTTCACCTCGAGTCTCATGCAGGAACTCGGTCGGCTACTTTCATTTCGTCAGCTACCCACAACGCCTTATCACCCCATGGCCAACGGACTTGTGGAGAGATTTAATGGCACTCTCAAACAAATGGTTCGCCGCATGTGTCAAGAACGGCCGCAACATTGGGACAGATACTTGGCTCCCCTGCTCTTTGCATACCGTGAAGTTCCCCAGACGAGCCTTGGATTCGCACCGTTCGATCTCCTCTACGGCAGATTTGTACGCGGGCCAATGTCGATCCTTAAGGAACTGTGGACAGGGGCCAACATCGATCCTGAAACGAAAACAACATACGAGTATGTTATAGATCTCCGGGAGCGACTGCAAGACACCTGCAAGGTAGCGCACAAAGAACTCCTGAAGGCGAAAATGACACAGAAGAAATATTACGATAGGAAAGCAAGAGTTCGACACCTATCACCCGGCGACAAAGTATTGCTGTTGCTACCATCAGATAAGAATAAATTGATCTTGACATGGAAGGGACCCTTCACAGTGCTTGAAAAACGCAGTGACTATGACTACGAGATAGATCTCGGAACACGGAGAAGTCTTTTTCACGTTAACCTTCTCAAGAAATACCACGAAAGGGAGCCTATTGCTTACTGAGTGTGACTTTGCGGTTGAGTACATTAAGGGCTCCGACAACGTAGGTGCCGACTACCTCAGCCGCATTTGACTTCTCCGCTGGTTAGCGTTTACTGGTGGCACAATTTCTTTTCATGTCAATTCACCCTTTCCCTAACAGAATGAACTTCTGTAAATAATGTTTTTTTTGCTATGTTTTCGCTTTTGGGTACTCCACCTCGCGCGCTTGTGAAAAGTTGTTTTCCCCCTAAACAACTTTCTTGAGCAGGGGGATATTTGTAAGGAATGGACACAAAAGTGCTGTGTTTAGGTACGATTTGTGGCTAAAAGGACTTGCAAGCGCCGAGGAACGCCAAACCGAAACTAAAGAAGACGAGCGGAGGGCAGGTGGCACGAAGGCGATAACAAGAAATGAAAAAGAAGAAAAGAAGAAGAAGGAACGTGGAAAAAAGCGAGCTCGAGCGGGGAGGCCTCGAAGGCAGACGAAGCAGTGCGCCGCTCGAGAGGACGAGTGCCTGGGAGCGTTCCTGAGCCGGACGTGGGACCCGTACGTGTCGGCCAGGTCGAGCTCCGGCGTGTTCGTTCGGGGTCGAGTCCGCCGGCTTCTACAAGGTGCAAGGACGGGGCCTGCTGAACGGCTCCTGCCTGGGTGCAGTGGCCGGGAGCAGGTTCGTGGCGAGGCCTACCGGGCGTGGTCCTCGTGAGCCGGGGCCTGACCCTGAACCTCGGGAGTTGCGACCCAGGCTGCTGGGTTGGTCGCGACGTCCGATTCAACGGCGCTGAACACGGTAGCGCATCCGTGTGCGGTCAGTCGTTCCAGCCGTGCCACCTTTGCCCTCGCGCACGTCGACAATCGCATCATGTCGGGACGACGGGAGCCTCGCCAGGGCAATCCCATTCGGGAGCCTCACCATGTCGGGAGCCTCACCAGGGCAATCCCATTCCAGCACTCGTTTAATGTAAAGAAGCAACCAACAGAGTTAGTTTTGTTATCTTAGGTCCAGTGAAACCAGTAAGAAGCATACCAAATATTTATTTTAATTTATTTATTTAAGGATACCATCAATCCCGTCAGGGATTTTCACAGGAGTAAATTTGCAAAGAATTAGAACATTGTGATATACTCACAAAATTTTACAAACATATATAGGGTTACAAAGATAATTCAAGATTTTCAAGAGGTTGTACCCGAAAAGTCAGCGCTTTTGCTTTTTTTAAGTTATCATAAGCTGTTTGAAGCGAACTCGAATGTGCGCGAGACGTTTCCACACGAATCGAAAAAGGACGGCGAGAAATCACATGCAGCCGCTTGGCGTAGGCTGTCTGGGATATCATGAGACATTTAACTCTCATTTCTGTAGCATTTCGATTCCACGCGTTCACAGATGAACAACAAACGTGAGCTCCAGAATCTTAAATGAGCACGCCTTCTTTACGTGAGCACGCGTACATGTGTTTGAAAAGAGCTGAATATGAAAAAAAAAGCGATAACAGCTTGCGGCAATAATGACGTCTCTAATTCTGCCTTTAATTCATCCCCCCCCCCCACTGCTATTGTCCCGTTCATGGGATTTCGCATCTGAAGTGAAGAATACAGGCCAAACAAAAAATACCATACTACTATCATTATTCTTCTACATAATTCAAAGGCACTGACAAAATTGGCCATTCAGCTCTGTTATCACGACGCGAAATTGCACCTCATGCGCGATTGGTGTAATAAACAATATGCAAATTATAACTTATTCCTTATAAAGAGACGCCAATAGGATCACGTCAGAGGCGAAACACATTTGTCAAGCTTCACCACTCGAATGAAGACATAACGCATTTAGCGTCAAAGCTTGAGACCAAGATACGTAAAATGAAGTTTCGGAAGCATAAGCAAAACATCCGTGCATTTTCTGTGGTTTACTGAACGCGAAAGTGATTGGACTCTTTTGCCGTGATTATACGTATCTCCAAATTGAACAAATTGCTTGAGCCACGAAACTGAAACCTATGCACTGAAAGTTGGCCGAAGCTCATTTTGAGAATGAGCGCGTCGGCTATAGCTTCTGAACCGAAGCTGCGAAAGGCGTACTCTTAGCAGCGACTGAGAATTCGCCTGTCCTGCTTCTGCGTGAGTTGGCAGTCTCAAACCATGACCAACGGTAATAGTGCACTTTGATAACGATTGCGGAATGTGGTTACGTGGAGACTGCACAAAATGTGAAAATTGAACCAATTACAACGATCTTCTATTCAAATGACGCAGTAGTGGTTGATACACCAATCGGCCAATTTGTTGTTGCCGCCGCGCTGGTACAACAGGCTGAGGTTGAAAGCTATCTCCCGTCGCAGGTCAAACACCTCTGGCATCTTCCGCACAGCCGGTGGTGCGGCGAGTGCCCGTTGATACATGTTGACAGCCATGTGTGGGTAGCCCAGCTCGTGAAGAGCGCGGCCTACGTTAAAAAGGGCTTCCTGACAATCACTGCCTCGAGCAAGCAAATAGCGGCACAAGAAGGTCGTCCCTTGAGTGGCCAGCCAGTAAAACTTCCTTGGAGACTTCTGAACCCCTGCAGACGTTTGGCTCCCTGGAAAATTTTGGTTTAGTGTCAACTGTTATCCCGCCATACGCATTAGGCTTATGCCGGAGCGCAGCAGCAGCATTGGCTCCTCCTTTCCGACATGGCGAAGAAGTTGCGTGTACTCTGCGAGGGCGTGCTTGTAGTTCGCACAGAGAAAAGCGTTGTGAGCGACGAGCACACCAAGTGGCAGGCTATTCTCGTGCTTGTATAACAGCCGAAGGTAGAATCCCTTCTTACGCCACGCCGGTATTTGGTTCGCCACGAGACCCAGCAAATTCCACGCACGTACTTGGTTCGGATACTTGAGCACCGTGGCACGGATGATGGCAAAGCTGTGCTCTACGTGGTCTGGGTCCTGGTAATGGGCTAGAAAGCTCAAGAACTCCAGCTCCTCGTTGCTCGTTCCGTCTTTATTGAACATGGGCGCAACGAGAACTTCCGTCGCGACTTGCCTCAGGTCGTCCATGCGGCCGGTCTCTTGCAGTGCTCGGTAGAGCTCGAGGAAGCATGCCTGCAGTTCGTCGACAGATATACCGCTCTCCATTGTGAGCCAGCCGGGTGTGAAGCCGCGTTTCTCATGCAGTTCACGTAGTACCTTCATGCGGCTCAAGTGATATGTATTTGAGTACACCGCATCGTATTCTTCTGCCGAACAGACAGACAAACAGTGTGCCCGCACCAGCGTAATGGCCGACTCAATAAAAGCCTCGCGCTGTCCGGAATCCCACAATAGCCGCGCCTGACAAAGCAGCAAGGACGCCGAATCCTGCTGCTGCTCTGGCGTGCTGTCCTTGGTGTCCTGCAGCTGTCGGGAATCGGTGGCGAGACAGTCGATGGCCTGGTCCCGAAGCCCCTGCGCGTCCAACAGCTGGCCCAGGGAGAGGCGGGACGGTGCGTGGCGTGGTGCCAGCTCGCACGTGCGTTCGTACGCCTTTGTCGCCTCTTGGTGGCGGCCGAGTCGCTTCAGACATTCCGCGTATAGGAGCCAAACAGCCGCCGTCCCATAGTTGCAAGTGCGCACAAGCATGCGCAGCAGCGGTAGTGCATCGTTCTCGAATTCCGCTTCCATGAAGGCTTCAGCCACATTCAGCAAAAAATCGCCAGACTTTTCAGGGTCCAGCTCACGCTTCATTTCTCTCACAAGATCCATAACGAGATGCCGGGCCCCCAGGTGTATTAGACAAACCACAAGCTTCGTCTTTATGTCAATGCAAAGCTCAGCAGGCACAAGGCATCTCTCAAAGGCGTCGAGAGAGTCTTCAAGTAGTTCTGCGGTTATTGTTTCGTGCCCCTCCGGCAGCGGCAGCAGCTGAACTCCGCAATGGTGGTGAAGCACTAGCAGGGCAGCCGAGTGCATTTTCAGCGTCAGTTGCATCTCCAGCAGCCTGTGGATGTCTTCAGCTGTGATGTGCGCGGGAAACTTAGTGGTGGCATCCAGGAGAACTCGCACAGCCGAAGGCAGGTTTTGACGACTCCGGAAGACATCCACAAGGCGTCGGACAGCAGCAGGCACTCGTCAGGTTCCTCTATTCGACGTGCGAGGACTGCGCATGAAACAAGCGCTCGATGTTCGTCACCCAGCTGCTCATACAGCGCACACAGTAAGCGCCGCATTTTCAAGTCGTGCGGATCAACCCTAAGAGCCCTAGTCAGACACAAAGCCGCTTTACGGACGAGACCCTGCTCCAGGCAAAGCTGCGCCAACCGGCTCCACTCGCAGGCGTCCTGCGTACCCAAGTAGGCCACCATCAAGCCAAACTGCAACGATCGATTCGGATCTCGTAGCTCCTCGTAGATCATGGCGAGCCTCTGGAAGGGAAGCGGCGAAGTGGGCGCAAGCCGGACAATCTCGAGGCACATCTTGACAGCGTCCTCGTAACGGCCTCGAGTGAAGCACATGTTCGCCTCACCCATTAGTCCCCGAAGATAACGCGGCAACCTTTTCGCAACGTTTCTCGTTTCCTCGGGGCGATCCTCGACGACGTTTTCTTGCAGCGCGTCATCCTCTTCGGATTCTTCATCTTCGGAGGCGAGGAACAAATCTACACATTCTACTAATCTGTCAATCGTGGTCACCGCGGCCGTGCCCGTGGAATCTAGCATCTCGCACTGCCCTTCGTCATCGTCCGTGTCAGTCGCGTCACTGTACTCCGATGTCTGCGTGGTCATTTCGTCGCTGACCCAGCTCTCCGATGAGCTGTCATCGTACAGCACGTCGCCTTGATGCAGATAGCTAGTTAAGGGTATGTACTCATCTCTCTGGTCGTCGCTCATTTCGCCGAGACTGGGCTTGAACGAATCCATCTCGTCTGACATCACCGCTGCTTATTCATGATCACGATGATACCTGTACAGTGGCGACCACCCACAACAAAAAAGTGGTAAAGAGCAAAATAGGCGTGATCGTATTTTATCACGCATTAGCAGCAAACACTCTTATTACACCTAAAATTGTGGCACAAAGTTTCTCGAATGCACTTACGTCCCCATTTACATTATTCTATTTAGCAGTGGTAATGTTGGCAACTCGGGCCACTTCATAACGTGAACTCAAGACAAATCCTCTATTAAAATTATATTGTGTGCAGCATGTGGCCGCGTATTGTACACAGTAAGTGGCATTCCCTGTTATACAAAAGGGAAGCCTCGTTAGGCGTATGATCCAGCAAACCCAGGAAATAGAAGACGCGGATCGAGTTACCAAAAGCCAAGAAACATGCGTCAGATATTATTCTGTGAAGCTTTACGACAAGGAACTCAGTTTAACAGCCGGCATCACAAACCTTAACTTCAATTTTTCAGTTTTACAAACAAACCAACTGATACTTTTTTCATGTATACCGCTGACGTAGTCACTTTCTTTTATATATACGTGCTTTGTTCATTATACGTCCAAGTTAAGACTATGCACTTAAACTCAGTTAAACTCTGTTATCAATACCTTAGTGACCAAGTGTGAGAGCAAGAGAAGTTCTTGATTTTCTCTGAATCTGAACAAGGCTGGAACCATATAGAGGAGATTGTCTGAATATAAGGTGAATTTCCTCGATACTTTACGCATTGCTTCTATAGCAACACTTGCTTGCTTGCTTGTTACTGTTTAGCTCGTACCCACTACTGGGGATTGTCCATTAAAGCGGCGGTTATTATGTGGAGGATCAAATCAGTTGAAGTTTGACTGAGGAAAAAAAATAAAACAGATATCTAGGGAATATAAAACTTTAGAATCCTAAAGCCACGTAAGGTAGATGCAGAACTCTAAATAAAAATAATAACTGAATTTCGAACAACTAGAGTTCCAGTAGGGATAACCTAACGAAAAAATCTCGTGTCTCTAAGGAATTCGCAGACTGCTATGCAGACGTTCCTGTTGTTGTGGCTCAAAGAATCCCCAATAGAAAAAAAAGGTAACGCTTAATTATCAGAATAAAATTTCTAAATGTTTCCCCTATTGCTGGTGAAACGTCACAGCAAGAGAAAACCACGATCTCGCTGCGAGCCTCCCACTTCTTCTTCTTCGCCTTCAAGAGTGGAACGCGCCAGCGTTATCGGACCTCGTGCACATCGCCTTCTCAATTGCTAGCCCAATTTTGGCTGTTGATGCATGCCTCAACCATGCCGCAAGTAAGCGGACGTCTTTGCGCGTAACATTTGCCTTTTAGAGCGTTCCTAGAATCCATACTGGAAGTACAGTTATTAAGGGGTCCACTACCCTATGCTTCTTTCTTTAGCAAATCAATGAGGGCCCACATGCGTCCGTAAGGCAACAAGCGAACCTAGAGAGCCCTACACTTTGATGATGCGTTTGCTGATGATCATTGAATATGTCGATTACTTTGCAATGAACTGGCCTTTAGGACACCCACTCGTCAAGAAATACAAATGGTTTGACGCATGACGTGGTCCCATGCTTCCATATTGCTTGCATTAAGGAGACTCCGTCGAATGTACAGCATTGATATAGTTTTTTTTTTTCAAAGAAGTGTCATGAAATAGCGTGGCGCTGTGGTACAACACTTACAGCTTCCCACGCAGACGGCCAGAGTTCTATCGCCACTCAGACCTGCATATATTTTAAAAACTATTTACGTTGCATCTTTCTCGGTTTATTGGTCACGGACAAAAAATGTTTTGCTCACAACCAACAACGCTGACGCTGGCACCGGATTTCTGCTAAACAATTTTTTATCGCTATCACGTTAAAAATAACCACGATAAGTTTTGCTGTATATTTAAAATAAATCATAAGTCCACGGACAGCCGCTAATTCTTTTTTAAAAACTATAATTCCCTTCGGACCAAACTAGCTAGTGTAGTTCTATATTACCCTTCGTTGACAACTGAAGTATGGCACGCTGATTAACATTCAAGTTATCCTGGTGAAAGCCGACCAGAATACAGTCATTTCCATGTTCAGTTAATTTCACATAATTTCACTGACCGACCTACTGATCCAGGCAAGTGTCGAGGCCCAATGATGACACATTAGAGTTGAAGAGACCATGCCTTGGAAATTCCGGTGTCGGTGTCGACACCGTTTGCTGTGAGCGAAAAAAGACCATTGTTCGTGACATAAAAATCTCCATTGGCGCAAATAATAAGAAACAGTGCATTCTAGGTGCAATATAACCCAGATCATCGCTGTGGCAACCAGGTGTTCCACAACAGAGCCTTGCCAACGGTTGGAACTGCACTGAAGATTAGGCTTCACAAACAAACACGTCCTGTGAACACGCGTCAAAGCACGGGATGTAGAATCACAGTAGGCTGAACAAAGGTACAAGCGTATACACTGTCATCGGGCGTCAGATCACGTGAATCGTCAAATGAATTGGCGGTTTAAATCCGGCCACCATTGATGCACACACATAACATTACTGCGCATGTTCTGTTATGGGCACGTAGTGGATGCATCAATAGAGTATCAAGCGTGTAACTGCAGCTAGTGTAAAGCAAGCCGCCCATTACAAAGTGCACACGCATTGGTACGTGCATTGTCTTACACACATGTAGTGTGTGTACTGTTGTCGTAAAAATGCTGTTCAAGAGGGCGGGCAGCCGGGGGACGGCACACCAGCCCCGTTCCCCCGCCCCCCCTCAATGTTTTTCGCCGTGGCATAGAAAGCGAAAAATTACCATTTCAAGGAGGTATACCCCCCCCTTAAGGCATGGAAGTATCCCCCCCTGGAAAAAAAATTCTGCCTACATGCCTGAGCGGAAACCTTTACATTTTTTTACATGCTATATATACTCCATCCTGACAAAAAAAATTCTGTTTCAAAGGGCGGAAACCTTTACATTTAGCCTTTATCACTAACCCCTCACTCCTGCAAAGTACAAGAACATAGATTAAACACATCTATTTTCTGGATTCTAACAGCATCCTCTCCAGTACCCAACATGGTTTCCGGTGCATTCAGTACCGGGACTCAGCAGGCAGAATTTGCACATGACATATATTTAGCTCTTGACTTAGTCAATCATGCGAACGCATTATTCCCTGAATTTTCTAAAGCATTTTACACTCTCATTCATTCAAAACTACTGTATAAGCTCAATGTTTTGCTAACTATTCAGCTGCTCGTTTATTGGATCAGTAGTTTTCTTTCAAATCGTCAACAATTTGTATCTTTGAACACTTTGTATTTGTCCGAAACACACATATCTTCCACAGTGCCCCAGGGATCTGCGCCAGGGCCCTTACTTTTCCAGTTGTATACATTGACGAGCTACCATGCGTAATTTCCACTAAAATTTATTTTTACGCTGATGATTGTGCTCTGTATCTCGTAATTATTTCACCTTAAAATCATCTCACAGTCAGTGCTTCATTCTTCGGTTTTTGTAGGCGGTGTGAAAATTGGAGTAGCGAAAGTCAGAGGCGGGTGTTTTGCGTCTTAACGGTCTTTCGCGCGAGCGTGGGCGGAAAGAGTTTGGAGCCGAGCGAGTCGACGAGCTTCTTCTGCGCGACACTGGCGTTTTCGTTCGTCGAAAAAGGAAGTATGTTGTCAAGGGAACTTTGGGGATGACGAGCATAGAGAAGAAAGAACTGCGTATAACCTGTGACCACGTGTTTCGCGTTATTAAAGGCATATGTAACAAAAGGTAATACGGTATCCCAGTTCTTGTGATCCGCTGTGGCCTACATTGAAATCATGTTGATGATGTTACGATTGGTGCGCTCAGCGGGGCCGTTGGTCTGAGGTTGGTATGGCGTGGAATGCCGATACTGGCACCCACAAAGCCGTAGCAAATCTTCTACAACGTCAGCGTTAAACTGCCTGCCGCGATCAATTATCACCTCGCGAGGGGCCCCGTGACGGAGTATGATCGAGTGCAAAAAAAAAAAAAAACCATGACACATCAGATGATGGGGCTGAAGCAACCGCCATCGTTTCAGTATACCGCGTCAGGTAATCTACGCACACAATAATCCAGCAGCGGCTGGTGGTAGACTTGGGAAAAGGGCCAAGTACATCTATGCCGACTTTTTCGAATATTGATGTCGGTGGCTTAACCGGCTGCAGTGGGCCAGCTAATGACGTGGTAGGTTGTTTGTCGCGTTGGCAGACATCACAACTTGTGACGTAGAACTTGGTGGTCTTCCACAGTCGAGGCCAGGAAAAACGTCGTCAGATACGGTGAAGTGTTCGGGCAAGTATAAGTTGCCCAGACGTGATGTCATTGTGCATGGCTTAGAATACCGCAACACGCAGGCATTCTGGCACGACGAGGAGTAATGTGAAACGATGGCTGGAGTGATTCTTGTGATATAGTAGGGCATCTTGAATCACGAATGGCGTGGCGCGTTTGGACCTACGAGCCACATCGGTCATTGGTTTCAGTGAAGGACCACGCTGTTGCTCGTGACGGAAGACGTCCGCATTAGGGAAGTTGGATGAGATTGCAACCAGGTAGTTATCGAAATCATCATCACCAGCATCCACAGTCGGGGATGAAAGACGAGATAAGCAGTCGGCATCTGCGTGACATCGACCGCTCTTGTAGGTCACAGAAAAAAAGCCGTAAGGCCCAACTAGCCAACCGGCCAGCTGGGTCACGTAGTCCAACGAGCCAACAAAGAGAGTGATGATCTGGGACGATCTTGAATTGCCGGCCGTACAAGTAAGGTCTAAACTTTTGGACGGCGAAAACAACCACAAGAATAATAATAAGGTCACAATCCCGTCGCGTACGTCGTCGAACACAGGTGATTGACACTTAGTACCTACCAAGGAACGACGTGAACGCACATGGGCAATTTTGACGCATTAGCGTTAAGCAAAACCTGACGTCGGCCACCCTGGCCGGACGAATGAAGCTAATAAGTGTCAGGGTCTCAGCAGGAAGAAAACACAAGAATAATGCATGACAATCAAGCATTCTACCATAAAGCCGCGCCAGGTCTCAAAAGTACTTTTCCAATAGACCCTAGTGTTCGTGAAACGTCAATTGTGGTTGCCGTGCTGGCTATCTAGTTTTATAACAATTATATTATATGGTTAATTTCTGATACAGCCGTGGCGTCGGGTTAACGTCAATTGTAGCTAAGTGTCATGCGCAAAGTCGATTTATGTAGCAGCGTCCAGGACTACCGTCCTCATGATCACCAGCACTTCATACGAGCTCATCGCTTCTGGTGTTTATAATAATCATGTTCCTGTTGGCATCGTTGCACAGGTACAAAAAGTTGTTATATAAACATCTACAACTCTTCCACATATGGCTGCGCGTGCAACATTTCTGCATGTAGTAAGCGTCGTTTCAAGACAGGTTAATAAAAAATTCAGCAGATCCCACATCCCTGGGAATCGACGTCATGCGAAGCATGTGGAGGGAAGGTGACTGTGTTGCAGTTTTTTTTATTGAGCGACACGTCAGGAAATGTCGCTAAATATATGTACAAACGTTGCACGCACAGACATATGTTGACGACTTGCCGATGTTTACATAACCAGCTGTTCGCC
Source organism: Rhipicephalus microplus (assembly GCF_043290135.1). Lineage (NCBI taxonomy): Eukaryota > Metazoa > Arthropoda > Arachnida > Ixodida > Ixodidae > Rhipicephalus > Rhipicephalus microplus. The sequence continues at coordinate 192,445,599 of NC_134701.1, forward strand.
AACTGGAACATGTGTACTAGCAACACCAGAAGCTGATATGAAGCACTGATGCTCGCGAAGATGCTGGCCCTGGACAATGCTACATAAATCAACTTCAGCGCATGGCCACTAATCTCACTTGACGTTAACCCGACGTGAGTGCTGCATCAAAGAAGTACATATGTAATGTTTATAAAATTGGGTAGGCAGCACTGCAATCGCTACTGACGTTTCACGAAGATTAGCGTTTATTTGAAAACTAGTTCCGATACCTGGCGTGGTTCTGTGGTAAAATGCTTCATTGCAACGCAGAACGCGTGGGCTCAACTCCAGCTGGGACCACGACATTTATTCTTTGCATTCGTTGGGCCGACGCTACCGATGTCGAGTATTTCTTAACACTCGCACGTTAAAATTGCCCATGTGTGTTCTCGTCGTTCCTGAGTAGATACTAAGTGTCAATCACCTGTAGCACACACCCACAAACCAGCGGCACATTCCCGTCCGTGAGTATGTGTCACTGTCTGGCGGGAAGTGTTTGACGACATACGCGATGGAGTTGTGACATCATTCATGTCTTGACCAGCACGTCATATTCGTCAAATCATCTCACCCTCCCATGCTAATTTCGGTTCACACCAAGTTAAGGGGGTGACCACGAGAGCACCCAAACCTAAGCGGATAGAGAGAGAGAGATATAGATAGATAGATAGATAGATAGATAGATAGATAGATAGATAGATAGATAGATAGATAGATAGATAGATAGATATAGATAGATGTAGATAGATATAGATAGATGTAGATAGATATAGATAGATATAGAGATAGATAGATATAGATAGATAGAGAGATAGAGAGATAGATAGATATAGATAGGTAGAGAAATAGATATATAGAGATAGATAGATAGATAGATAGATAGATAGATAGATAGATAGATAGATAGATAGATAGATAGATAGATAGATAGATACGGTCAAAGTCGCCGATTCGCTAAGAAATGATTCGCATTTAAAATTGGGGGACCCTTAAGCTTCACCTTTAAGATTTGAACGCCATAGCGAAATCCGGCCACTAGTTCACCCTTCAAGCGCCAAGTGCATAACTATTAATATGTTTTGATACGCACACACAAACGCACACAAATAAAATTACGACACAGTCGCCTTCTCTCCGCATGTTTCGCATAACGTCGATTCCTCAGGTACGTGGAATCTGCCATTTTTTTATATATCTGCGTTTCATCATCGCACAGACTACTTCAAATACATCTTTTTTCCCAGTGTATTCAAAGCTGGAATAACATGCCACGTTACATTGGTTCTTCACAGAAACATGAATTCTCGAACGCACTAGAAGACGGTATACCATACTCCTCGCGTGTTAACCTGATAGCGATAGAGAGCTCGAGTCGCAGAAAGCGCGCTGCCGGCGTCGGCCCCGGAGGTTGCGAGTAAAAGATCGTCAGTGCGTCTGTGGCCTAAAAATCAAGTTGCCGAGATAGCCGCGGCAGGCCGCTACTTGTACACGCATGCGCGCGTGATCACCCTGGAAAAAGCCGCGCATTCGTAGGGAAAAAAAAGTGCTCAAGGTCACGAGGCACGATAGTTTCTTTGCCCTGCTAACTCTCCCTGCTTAGCTTCCAGCGCTTTCGTCAGGACGAGAGAAGGTATTATGCAATTGCAGCACGCGACAAACCTTTGTAACTCCACTGGCACTGGATAGATTCCTAAAGTTTTTGCGGCGTTGAATTCGTGAGGCAATAAGCTCTTCTAGTGAATTCATTCCATGGTTACACGAAAAAGTGTTTCAGGGCCCCTTTAACGCATTTTGTTCGACAGGTGTCACGACGAAAACGAGCCCATTCGGCGTTAACAGCTCGCACTGGTTCAAAATGCTGTGCGTGTTTTTGTGTGCGTGCGTGTGTATGTAACAAAACATGAATAAGTATGCACTTAGCGGCTGAAGGATGCACTAGAGGCTGGATTGCGCTATCGCATTCCACTATTAATGGTGAAGCTTAAGGGTCCCCCGATTTTTCGCTCTTTTGTACGCTGTTTACATAATCTGTCCATGGTGTTTTAGGAGTGACGCTCCTCTTAGTCTAACCTTCTTTCACGACAGGCATAACCAGCAGTATCTCCCGAACAGTACAACAGATGGTGCTGTCTCATAGAACTATATACCTAAACTCCCTAAGAAATGAGACGAGCCTAGAGCAGAGGTTTATAACTACAGCTCAAGGTGATAGGTTAGAAGAGGACGAAGCTATTGAATATATAGGAACAAGGGTGACGAAAAATTTTCAACAAATAAGTGCTTTATGCCCAACAATAGACAAGGATGAATCAAGTGGCGCAATGGCTCCATTTTCATAACGAGAGTGGGAAAAGGCTGAGAAGACGGTTCCTAGTAGTATATCAACAGGCCCAGATTGCATTCCAATTATGCTGATAAAGACATTAGGCCCGAAGTCTAAGGAGGCTTTGAGAGAGGCAGTGGGCAAAATAATAATCGATGTTTAAGTCCCCGATGGATGGAAACTTGGCAGGATGAGCATGATCTATAAAGGAAAGGGGGGCAAAGCTCACATAAACTACCGTCCTATAACAGTGGCATAAGTGGTCTACAGGCTGGCGATGCAGATTATAAAGGAAAGACTGCAGGCATGTATAGAGGATGAGGGGGTGCTGGGGGAACTGCAGAATGGGTTTCGTAAACACAGGAGGTTGGAAGACAATCCGTTTTCACTGACGCAGTGCATCGAAATAGCAGAAAAGAAACACAGGCCCCTGTGGCTAGCATTTTTGGATATCAAAAGAGTGAGCAATAGCATGGTTCAAGAGGGCTTGCGGGGAATACGGGACACACTGGGTGTGAAAGATGGAGTCACTAAACTTTTGAAGGATATCTGTAAAGGTAACAAGGCAGTTATGAAGTGGGAAAAACAGGTATTCAAGCCTGCAGGGGTAAAACGGGGGCTTAGACAGGGGTGTCCTCTGTCCCCCTTGTTATTCATGATGTACCTACAAGGATCAGAGGCCAAATTAGAGGGAAGTGGACTGGGCTTCAACCTCTCTTTCGTCAAACAAGGAAAACTCTTTGAACAGGCACTACCAGCATTGATGTACGCAGATGATATAGTGCTAATGGCCGACAACAAGGAAGATTTGCAGAGATTGATGGACATCTGCGGTAATGGGAGAGATAGGTTAGATTTCAGATTCAGTAGGGAAAAACCAGCAGTCACGGTTTTTAATAATAATGACGGTAGTGAGCTTAGAATACAGGAGGTCACGCTAGAGGTAACAGATAAATACAAATATCTGGGCGTATGGATAACCAATGGGACCGAGTACCTAAGGAAACACGAAATATACATGACGACTAAAGCTAACAGGAATGCAGCGGTGATGAAAAATAGGGCATTGTGAAATTATAATAGGTATTTCGTTGTGAGAGAATATGGAAAGGGGTCGTGGTTCCTGGTCTGACGTTCGGCAATGCGGTCTTGTGCATGAGATCAGAAGTTCAAGCAAGATTAGAAATTAAGCAACGTGGAATAGGTAAGCTTGCCTTAGGAGCTCACGGGAATACACCAAATCAGGGAGTACACGGTTATATGGGATGGACATCATTTGAGGGCAGGGAAGCTAGCAGCAAGATAAAATTTGAGAAGCGATTGAGCGAAATGAGGAGAGAGCGTTGGGCTAGAAAGATATTCAGCTACTTGTATATGAAGAATGTCGTTACAAAATGGAGGAGGCGAACCAGAAAATTGGCTGGTAAATACTTAGAAAACAGCAGGGGGCCAAACCAAAAAAAAATTATCAGTTAAGAAGATGGGGAAGGAAGCTGAGACCGATATGTGGAGAATTGGCATGATTAAGAAGTCCGCACTAGAGATCTATCGAACGTTTAAGCAGGAAATTGGCAAGGAAAGGATCTTTAATAATACTCGGGGTAGTTCTCGACTGTTTGTGGCCAGGATGGGAGTATTACGAACCAAGACATATTGGGCCAATTACGAAGAGGTAGACACGGTATGCAGTGCGTGTGGAGAGGAAGAGGAAACTGCCGAACACTTGATAATGTTCTGTAAAGGGCTTCACCCTATAATTCAGGATGATGGTGCAGTGTTTTTCAAAGCACTGGGGTTTAGAGACAGGGAGTGCAAAATAAACTTTAAGCGGGTAGAATTCACTAGACGGAGGTTATCTGACTGGTGGCTAAAGTCAAGGCACGAGTGAAAATTAAACCCTTCACTACAAAGTACGAGTCCTCAACCTCACTATTTAAAGAAAAAAATAAATCTAGTTTTTGGTCCACTAAGTATTACGGCTTGGTGGCGTTAGCCACCGCCAGATCTATAAGGTAGAGCCATATCAATTCATCCATTCATCCGTATACAAACTGCAGTTGATTCAGAATATTCTAGATGGCGGTGTACCGCTACTGTCCGACTGGCTGCTGCGCGGGCTGTGCCTGGGTGCGTGAGGAGAAAGTGCCTCTCTGAGCCTCCTGGATCCTCACCGTACGTGTCACATCGTTGGTGGGGCATGGATGAAGCGGAGTTGCGGGCGTGAAGAACCGCAGCGGCTCGTTCTCGTCGACAGACAGACAGACAGACAGACAGACAGACAGACAGACAGACAGACAGACAGACAGACAGACAGACAGACAGGCAGGCAGACAGACAGACAGACAGACAGACAGACAGATGCATGCAAGGTTGAACGGACAAACTTATGCACAAACGGACGGATGGACAGACGCACCTACGGATGGATGGATGAATGGATGTATGGATGGATGGATGGATGGATGGATGGATGGATGGATGGATGGATGGATGGATGGATGGATGGATGGATGGATGGATGGATGCCTTAGGAGCTATGTATGACGAAATATACGATAGCTGCAAACATAGTAATCTTGACACGCGTGTCATTGTAAGAACATGTGGATGGATGGATGGATGGATGGATGGATGGATGGATGGATGGATGGATGGATGGATGGATGGATGGATGGATGGATGGATGGATGGATGGATGGATGGATGGATGGATGGATGGATGGATGGATGGATGCTTCACCCCACTCATCATCATTCACTCCGTGGATGTGCTGTGATTTTTTCTCTTCCTCTGACTTCTCAGTGTACTTAATTCAGAAGATTTCGGCGCTGTTTTATAATTTTCTTCTCTTGCGTACCCACTCTTGCAATAGCCATAAAAACAGGTGAACTTTAAGCGTCCCCCAGTTTTTATAAGATGACGTGTAACAAAATATATAAAGTCTTGAGCCGAAGCTTCCGCACACTTTACACGGTCTTCTCTAGCAAAATCAAAGTTTACTTTCACCTTACCTCTTTCTGTCTCTCTCTCATACTAAGCTTTACTTAAATTGCTTCTTTTTGTTTTGTTTTTTCGTTCCCCGCTATTTGTAGTTACTTTGCGTTTTAATATTTCACAACATTTGACCCGAACAAACGCAAAAGAGCCCGCATTAGCAGTGAAATCATTGCTGCTTACAAAAACACATGCTCATAGACACATGAATTGAACATAGTGAGAGCCTGTGCCTTCCTTTAACACGAAATGCAAAATCCTGAACTGCGACGTGATTGGAATGCAACACACTCAAAGCGTGGTACGCGCGGCCACGGTGTAATCCGCTGCGCAGTGATTGCATCTGCATCCGCATTAGTCCTTTGAGCTGTTTACATTGCGGAGTTTGTTTTCAGGAAGTACGGAGAGCTGCGTGGTCTCATGTTTTCTCTATCCCAGCTTTTAGCATTATTGAGAAAAAGTTTCGAGTTTCTGCATGTCTTTAATGCCTTGTTTGCTGAATGAAAGCGCTCGTGCTCCGCTAAAACAAACATTCAATCCTTTCAGGCGCTACATTGTATATCAGTTGGAGTACTTCAGCACAGACGCTACGCCACGAAAACTTTTCATTTTGGTTCTTTCTTGTTCCACTGAAACTCCTCAAGCTCATGAGAAATAAATGCCTGTCGCACCAGTTTCGTTGTTTTTCTCTCGCTTTCTTTCTCTATCTCAGTAAAACAGTGTAGCTTTATAGATTGTTGCTACAAAAGTAGAGAGGTACTTTTCTCATCGTGGTGCACTAATCAAACAACTCAATAATTGCGAAATCTAAGAACAAAACACTGTACATTTCCCCTTTTCCTGTCACATGCCCGCCTATGTACCTCGCATAAAAAGGCTTTATTAGAAGCTATGCGTTTCGGCATAAGCATGAGATGCTTTCACCTGTACCACCGAGCTTAAGAATACTTCGACTATAATGCTTAACACGCCGCCCCACTACGGTGGTCTAGTAGTTAAGGTACTCGGTAGCTGACCCGCAGGTCGCGGAATCTAATCCCGGCTACGGCGGCTGCATTTTTGATAGAGGCGATAATGGTGTTTTCCCGTGTGCTCAGATTTGGGTCCACGTTAAAGCACCTTAGGTGGTCGAAATTCTCGAAGCTCTTCACCACGGCGTCTCTCATAATCACATAATGGTTTATGACGCTAAATCCCACATATCAATCAAACGAATCAACGATAAACACGCCTACGCATTGCAACGTTCCGAATCATAAAAATTAATGGCAGCTGCAAGCAGCTGTCCAGATTTGTTAAGAACCCTTCAGCTGCCTTGTGGTGATCCCGCCAAACATATATCTTAGAGCGATAGTGTATTATGCCGGTGGTTACTAAGACTTCACTGCCATCATTTCTGTCATGGATGTGATGTCGGTAAAATGCACACGAACAGAAGACAAAACCAGGATGAACAGTTTTGTGGATTTAAATCAACCAGTATAGTTGAACGCCTGTTCGTCGGTCCAGGACGATCGGTACCGGGCATTTTCGATGGAGGCAAGAATCATTGAGGCCCGATTGGTTAGATTTAGGTGCACGTTAAAGAAGCCCAGGTGGTCTAAATTTCCCGAGTCCTCCACTATGACGTTTCTCATAATCATACGGTGGTTTTCGGACGTCAAATCCCAACTGTTTGTTGTGGTGGTGGTGGTGGTTGTCGTCCTTCTTCTTCTCGTCGTCGTCGTCGTCCTTCTTCTTCTCGTCGTCGTCGTCGTCGTCGTCGTCGTCGTCGTCGTCGTCGTCGTCGTCGTCGTCGTTGTTGTTGTTGTTGTTGTTGTTGTTGTTGTTGTTGTTGTTGTTGTTGTTGTTGTTGTTGTTGTTGTTGTTGTTGTTGTTGTTGTGAAGGAATGCTCAGCTAGCGTGCCTGGATAGTCGAGTGCAAGACACTCGGCTTTCGCCTTTTGAACATGTTTACGAGAGAGAGGTGAAGATGCAAGGAAGGGCAGGGAGGTTAACCAGACGCGCATCCGGTTTGCTACTCTGCACTGGGGAAGGGATGAACATGCTTACGAGGTTTCCAGTCTCATCTCCCGAAGAAATATTTTACCCTTAGAATTTTTCTCTTTCTCTTTCTTTCTCTCACTCTCGTCTTCTATCTTTTTCTGCTGGTTGTCTCAACCGTCAGCGCTATTCGATCCAGCGCTGGCAGGACAACAGGAATTCCCTGGAACAGACTTTCAACAGCAATGCACTATCAACAGAAATACACTAACAACAGGAATACACCAACAACAGGAATGCACTTTCAGACACCTAAGTGATGGACTAAGGTAGCTTCCGGATATTTTTCAATGTTTATGCTTTAAGCGTATACGAGGCTCACATAATGAAACACGACAACAAAACCCGTGAGTATAAACACTGGTATGCGTGATTTGTATAAGCAAGGCTGGCTATTAAGTTATGTGGGCTCCGATATAAGAGTACAGGCCTATATTACGCCACTGTGGCACGAAATATTAAAGGTATGCGCGCATTATGTAACCATAAACCGAGGCGTTTCGTTTCGAAGAATCGTACATAGCACACTCGAAACTTGATGGCTACAACATATAACGTACCGTGAATTTCTCGCTTTCATGCCTGGCTGTTCTCCATTCAGCCTTATGTGGCCAAGCACCAAAATCAGCAACAAGTTATTCGCGAAGCAAACTGCCGGTCACTTAACAGCAAATAATTGTAATATATAATGTTAAGAGTATCTTGCGCTTATTGTGATATTGTACATTATCTTACGAATAAAAAATGTTCTTAAACTTAGTTTCACTGATACTGCCATACTAGTTATTATATAACCAAATGATAACGGCTCGCTAAGCAAAAACCAGAGGTTCAGTTATGATTCATCACCAACCATCATTTGCCGCATTATGCATCCTGCCCTGAAACAGCCCAAATTCACCAAAAGCTTCGTGACTACAAGAAAAAATTTATCTTTTGGTACTCTGTTGAGTACCATTATGCGTGACAGAAATCAGAGGAAGATAACACGAAGACTTCTGAGTATTCGATATTTTGGCTTCCTCAGAAATGGTGTCAAAACAACGTTACTTTCCCCTTCAGTATCAAATGTCATCACAACGGCACGCATAGGCTGTCGATGTCGAAAACTGTAGTATCAACAGTCCTAAACGAACCGGCACGCCTTTCTATTCTTCATTCGATCTCCGGACTGGCACTGAAACACTCTGGAGAAATCATCGGCATACATCAGAGGAACGTCGACGTTGTCCTTTCCCACGATGCTGAACAACAAGGGACAGCGGTAGAATGTCTCGCGCATGTAAAAGAAGCGGCTGTGAGACAAGCTCCAGTAGCGCCAGGCAGTCTCCACTCTGTACCAGTTCGCTTCCTCGAAACTTTTGAGCACTGACGAAAGCGCCAAGGAAGCGGCGACAGTGTCGATTTCATTCTCGATGTCTCGCCCCTCTTTGCTTGTCATCAAGTAATTATGACGAAAGCACTGAACGAGAGCGCCTATATTGGCTCGCGCAGCGGGTGACCACAGTCGAGCTTCAGTTAAGATAAAGCTCCAGATGGATTCAGCCAGAGCTAACGCGATTACCGGCGTGTTAAAGACGTCAGTGTGCGCAGGGTCGATTCGCACCAGAGAGTACAGCGCCGGAGAGACGATGATGTTATCGCCCCTCAGGAGTTGTATGTAGTTGTAGTCACGAGAGGCAGCGCCGGCGCTTTCGAAAGGAAGACCACGACTAGCCAGTTCCAAGCGGGTCTCGTGCTCCGAAGCCTGACCCCTGAGCACCTTCTCCAAGAAGCTTTCTGTGAAGTGAGTTTCCTTGATGCCCGACGGACTTATCGCCTGAGGCAGCACGAGCGTCATGCTATGAAAGAAAGTCCTCAACAGGGCAAAGACCTCGGGTCGAAACACCGAGCTTGGGATGCAGTCCGACTTCACGGTCTCGATGACAGAGTTGACCACTCGAGTTACCTGGTGGTTCTTTTCGGGAGTGATGAATTCGACCATGTACATCGTATTTTTTACGTTGGGCATGAGGTCCATTAGGCGCATGCAGAACGCTTTTCTGGTCGGCATCGATGGTGATGGACGCCATTGCAGATCTATCAGGGCATTGCATGCGCTCGAAGCGAGAAAATAACTTGCCGCTGCCTGCCTGCTCGATGTGTGAGCAACACTGAGCGTCCCGAATAGTGAATCGATCTGAGGCAAGCCTCTGACGTCAACACGCGTGATGTTACCGAAACCGATGGATACCGCCTTCAAGGCAGGCTATACTTGCCACCTCTCCAAGAGCTCACTAGCATTTTTGCCCGGGAAACGTTCCATAGAAACGTCTTTGTCAGAAGTGTTCTCTAAGGAACCGATGTAAGCATCGACGTCACTAATGTTTGTCTCCCAGCCTAAGATCTTGTTCAACTCTGCCACGGAGAAGTTTAGGCACATTTTGAATAATTTATCGGACAAATGGCAGCCCTCGCGGGGATTGTGCGCAACTAAGATAGCACTGACTGCCTGAAAGGCTATCATAATTGCCGAAGGCATCCCGTACTTCACGTTAGTGAGCAGCAGGTACGCGAATGCGTTCGCTGGAGTCATGGTTTGCAGCTGGTCACTCGCTATGCGAATGAGGGCTGCCTCGAGCTCCACCAGGGTGGTCTTCTCGTCGGCGTCCGCCTTTAGGCACGAGTCGAACAACGATCGCAAGAACGTGCTCACCTCACTCCTTGTCCCATTCCTCGCCATGAGCACGTCCAACTCGAACCTCGCATTCAATCGTGGAGGCTCGGGGGAAAAGTACATGGACATCGACATGGATTCATCAGAGCGCCTGGCTACAACGCCGGCGCAGATGAAGTTGTAGAAGCTGTCGCAAGGGTCGATGCTGCCGTTCACGTACTGTGCTAGTGCCTCCACGTCACTAGGACAACAGAAGGACGAGCGATAGCTCATAGAAGATTGCAGTGCCTCCTTGATGACTATGAAGCTTATGAACGCTGAGATGACGATGCACACTGCACACGCAATCGCTGGAGCAGCTCCAACTCCCTCGCTTGGCTGGTTGATAATGACCGCAGGTGGCGCCGGAGCAGCGGATGAATGGCCAGAGTCCGGGGAAGCAGCGCGATCATGTTTTGGCGCAGATTTTGATTGCGCTAGGATCGCACCTGTTGCCAAGCTAGATGTCGACGCCAAACGCGGGTGGACTTGTGCCTCCTTTCGGCCTTTCAGCGCCTTGAACCTGGCGCCCGCTTCACCTAGGAGGCGAGAAGACGGTTGAGTTGGCCCTCGGAGTTGAGCATTGTCAGTGGCTTTCGAAGCTTTGTCTGGCTGATGATCCTGCACTGGTTTCACGCCTGTCACAGGCGACCGATCGGTTACACTGTCTAATGACTGGGGTGACGATGCACTTGCCACGGCATCTACCGACTCCGGGTTTTGATACGACGTTCCTGGGTGGCCATGCTGAAAGCGCGAAGCACTTTTCTTTTTCCGGCGTCGAGCATCGCTAGTGGATGTCGAAGCATCGTCTGCATTGTGGTGATCTTCACTTGGCTTCCCTCCAGTCGACAACATTGCGCTGCCCGGTGATGGTGAAGATGACGACTCAGTTACCTCAACATCTGCTAACTCTGCCGTTTGGGACGATGACCTTTGCGAGTGAGTGTGAGAGGGGTGAGACCTTGGAGCACTTTTCTTCTTCTGGCGCTTGGCCATGGCGACGGAGGCTTTCTGATTGACTTGGCAGCTCCCAATAGCGTGTTTTAGCAAGTCAAATTGGTTCCTCGCCGAATCGAAGAGGCGACGTTTGAAAAGCAACCTCGTTCTCGTTTCGAATTAATGACTAATAGCCGCTATGGCATCTAACAAAGCAGCATGCAGTAAGAGAAACATAGGAAGATGTCAAATATTAAAATTGATCAAAATGTAATTTACTATAAATGACAAAACAAAATGAAACAAGCAACTCAAGGTTATGTTCGCATGACTTACCGAACAGCGACAAAGTACGCTACAGCAATTGTGACTTTGGGCAATCATTCTCCGTCATCTGTCCTGATTCCCAGGGTGCACGCTCAGAAAAAAAGTATTGTTCTCAAGAAACTCCTAGTGAAACTCCATAGATAAATTGAAGAATCACCATTGTATGATCTCAGCTTGTTCTCGAAATTATTGTTAACGTTATTTTTATTTTCCCTATTACTGTTCATGGGCATCTTCTCACAGCCAGTTTCGTCACAGTGGGGCACGACCAGGACTAAGCCGACCACTCAACAGCGTATATTTAGCTAGAACAGTTTTTCTCAGCCATGAGTTTTCTGGAACCGTTGTGGACTGGTAGAATACATCAGGGACCTCTTGTGGTGGGAAATTGCGATAGTGTCAAAGAGCTTGTTTCGCAGAAATACCGACGTCAGCATCGGTCACGTTGGTATTGAGCAAAAAACCACCATCTTGTATGTGACTGAAAAATCAAGATTCAAATGAAATAATAAAAAATTACACTATCTCCTGCTAAGGAGAACCATGTGTAGATGCGAAGCACGGGCGCTAATGCTTACACTGGCGGCGGCGTTGACACTGGCACTCATCGCGGCGTTGCTCAGGAAGAAAACCTGGGGAGACGCAAAGCAAGCACTGATGGACCAATGTTTCCTATTGGAACATGCCAATCGCTGCTAATGGGCAATGAGAGACAGGAGATTCCTATTGGAAACAGATACCCGCCGTCCGTTTTTAGGTAACACACTCGCTACGGATTTTGATTGTTGAAGAACGCTAAAAAGAAATCTCCGACAGGTACCTGACTACCTTGGAGGTCAAGATTCAGCGCCTATATGTGCGAGGTGACCAGTGAACGGTAGTGCAGCGTCAGCAGTGAGTCTTTTCAATCGAAAATTCGCTTCCAGACACTACCTGCGTCGGCGTCACCAGGCGAGGGAGGGGGAGAGCGTAAGAGATGAGAAAGAGGGGAAGGGACGCGCATGCGCACGAAGGGAAGTCATCCCGTACACCGGATTGAGCTCGACTACAGGAAGGTTCGCACTTGAAATTTCAAGGTCGGAGTGAGTATCGATTGCAAGTTATGTATACCATAGAGCCACGAGATTTTTGTGTAAACTCCTTTGGGAAAAACCTGTACGAATGTCATGTAGGGGATGGAATCTCCTGTTGTGTCAGGGTTGAGCTGGTCGCGACGCCGACGAAGAAGAAGTACGAAGCGCCGAAGCGCGGCGACGCTGCCAGTGGCAGCCACCCACGACTTGGGCGCGGATCGTCGAGAGAAGAACGTCTGCCTTGAACGTCACCAAACCGTGCAAGGCGCCATATCACAATCCGAGCATGAACCGAAACTTAAAAGGAAACCAAACGAACAGCATCTCCTTAACACCTCATATATTGCGGGGAAGAAGCGTAGAATCGCGTCATGCGTCAAAAGATGCAAATTGAGCAACGAGTGAGTGTTTTAAATGTCCGCCCATCATCAAGCGCTCAGGTGTAATAAATCATCAGCAGCACCAGAACCGTCAACAAAGTGAACAGCTCCGTAGGGCCCTGTGGACGCATAGAGGATGACCCTTCACTGATTCGCAAGAGAAATTATTATGACGTAGTGGGCACCTAACTGGACTTTCATTAGGCATTCGATGATACTTTGAAACGGCCTATGTTATACGCGCACAGTCCTTCGTTACCTAACGGCGCGGTTGAGCCACGCACTAAGAACCGAAGGACGCTAGCAGTGCAGATGGCAATGCACACAAGGCCCGATTACGCTATCGCACTCTACTCTTGAAGATGAAGCTTAAGCGTCATTTCAATTTTTTTCTCTCTTGTTTTTTGTTTTGCTGGCGAAGTTGTTTGAGCCAGGCGTAATTTGTGCGGCCTATTCTGTGTGGCATCGGGTATGTCATACCAACGCCTAGAAACAATCTGAAAATAACCGGCTTAGTCTACTAAATCGTCCAGTTTCACTATTTCGTTTCAAGTGAGTTTGTTAGCGTCTTCCTCTTTGAACGTCCCTCTAGCTTTCACCTTCTTTCTATGACTTCTAAAGGATATTTTATTTAAAAAAACAACGAAATGTACACGTTTTATAACAAGCATCTCTCAGACGGCCTCGTTCGACATTCTCAGTTCTCACACACGCTTTGACACACATGCCTTCCGTTTCCGATTGGTATATTGTATGCGTAAAAAATAGCTGATTTGTGAAAAAACTTGGTTTCAGCTGTTGCAGTGAGTCACTGAGCAGGCTGATCAGTATTCCACTACAAGTTAAAATACTTCACTTATTTAATAAATAATGCCATTTGAAGTGTGGGAAAGACTTCTATAGGCATTTTTAACTAATGCGCATTTGTTCAGAAAGCGTGGGACTAATGTCCAAAACACAAACACTAAATTTACAAGTTAGCGTGGCGGAAACACAGTACTCGTAACTTCCCATATTGCCCAATGCACTAACCATGTAAGACACTTTCGAAAAACCTTACTTCTCTGCGCAAAAAAAAAACAGGCATCACAATTGTGGCACGCTACTGTCAGCCAACGGCGCTCATGGTGCATGTTGCATATGCAGCAGCTATAATCCAAACATTCACATCCACAGCACATCGTGGCAACCTAATGCATAAAAAGTATCGCAAAACTACCGAGGAAAATTACGTCGTTATATTGAAAACGATGTTACGTTTGAGTTAACGCACACCCGCGTATTTTTGCCAGTCGATCTTTTCCTTGACACTGAAATGCTCTGGAAAATGCCTGGTCTTACATCAGAGGTACGTCCACGATATCTTTCCCCGCGGGCCTCGAATACATCGGGCAGCGGTAAAACGCTTCGCGCATGTAAAATAACCGACTGTGCGACATGATCCAATGTTGCCACGCCGGCTCCACCTTGTACCAGTCACGTTCCTCGAAACTCTTCCCGACGGATGAGAGAGCCAACGACGCAGCGACAACCTCGAGTTCGTCCTCCCGAGTGCCCAACGTCTTGACTACCATCAAGTGTCTGTCCTGAAAGCAGTTCACGAGGCCTTCGATGCCAGCCCTCGCAGCGCGAGACCACAACAGCTCTGAATCTCGTAGAACGAATTTCCAGATGGATTCGGCCAAGGCTTGGGCGATAACCGGAGTGTTGAAGATGTCGGTGTGCGTCGGATCAAGTCGCATGAAAGAATAAAGCACTGGCGAGATTACAATTGTGTCTCCGTTCTGGAGCGCCACATAGTTATAATCACGCCCGGGAGCTTCAGCGCTTTCAAAGGGCAAGCCACGCTGAGCCAAGCCCAGACGAGTCTCGTGTTCCGACGCGCGGCCTCTGAGAAGTTTTTGCACGAAGCTCTGCGCGAAGTGGACGCCCACGATGCTCGAGGGACTGGACATCTGGGGCAACACGAGGGTCATGCTGTCAAAGAACGTCTTCAAGAGTGACACGTCTTCGGCGCGAAATATCGAGCTCAACGTGCACTCCGACTTGATCGTCTTGATGATGGCGTTGACAACACAGGTGACCTGCTGACTTCGTTCGGGAGTGATAAATTCTACCGCGTACATTGCATTCCGCACGTTTGGCGTGAGATCTACCAAGTTCATGCAGAAATCTTTCTTGCTCGACAGCGCCGAATACCACTGTAGGTCCATAATGAGGTTGCACGTGCTCTGTGCGAGGAAGTGTCCTGCCGCCGGGTCACCACTAGACGTGCTTAACATTCCAAACAGGGCGTCGATCCCGCGTGTACCGATGATGTCGACGCGCGTAATTTCATTGAGGCCTATTGATATTGCCTTCAGCGCCGTCGTCACGTGCCATCGTTTCAAAAGCTCGGTAGCGTTCACGCCTGCGTAGTTCTCCAGAACGGCATCTTTTTGGTAAACTTCCTCCGCCGAAGTGGCATAAGCAGCGACTTCATTAGGCTTAGTTGCTTTCTTAAACATTTGATTAAGTTTCGCCACAGAGAAGTTTACGCATGCTTCCAGCGTGTTGTCGGATGTCTGGCATCCCTCGCGCCGATTCTGCGCAAATAAAATTTCGTCTAGCTCCTTGAATACAACCGAAACAACCGATGGAATACCGTACTTGATGTTCGTCAGCAGCAAGTACGCGACAGCACTCACGGGCCTCATGTCTCGCAGGTGATCTCCAGCGATTTGAACGAGGGCTTCTCCGACCTCGTTTATAATACTTTGGGCATTGGTGTCCGTATTCAAGCACGAGTCGAAGAAAGACCTCAAGAACGTGCTTACCTCGCTTCTGGAGCCGTTGGCCGCCATTAGCACATCAAGCTTGAAGCTCGGATTCAATCGAAACGGAACAGCTGAAGTGCTGTAGGACACTGTCGGTCGGGTCGTCCGGCTTCGCTGCGCTACGATGTTGGAGCAGACAAAGTCGAAAAAGCTTTAGCACGGGTCGACGCTGGCATTGGCGTAGAGCGCGAGAGTCTGAACATCGCTCGGACAGCAAAAGGCGGAGCGGCCTTCGTGACTGGGTAAGTGTATCACTTCGCTAATGGTCAGGAAAGTCACAAACGCGGATATGACGAGGACAGCAGAGCAAACAATGGCTGGCGCAGCTCCCAATCCGTCTGTCTTTTTCGTGTTGACCTCTTGCAGCCCTGAAGGGCGACTTTCATGGGCAGTACGCTGCGCTGCTTGCTCTGATGCCACTTAGTCTTAGCCACACTTGTTGACCATCCCAATGGCAACGGAAAACGTGTCTCCCCTTTGCTGCCTGTCCCCGCCTTAAACTTGGCTACAGCAAGCAGGGCGTGGGGCAGCACCTCGGTCAACTTCTGAACCTGCGCATCGGCAATGACTGTCGGAGGTTGAACCGGTCGATGGTCTTGCAAAGGCTTAGCTATTCGCCCTTTAGAAGACCGTTCTCTTGGCAGGGACGATTTCTTTGTCAAAGTTGTCACTTCAGCCACCGTACCTGCTGTTTGCACCTCGTCTTCGGGCACAGAACCACGTGAAGCCTGCGAACGAGGGCGGGTGCCATGCTTCTTTCGATGTCCGCCCATTGAAGAACCTTTCAGACCGCAAGGACGAGTTTGTGAGGTGGTTCAGGTATTCACTGAACAGGAGTCTGCAGCACGTTGAAACACTGTAGCGTTTCAGGGACCTCCTACTTCTTCTTCTAAGGTCACGTGGCGCGAGATCTCGCGTCTTATTATTACCTGCAGTGGGTTCGTGCGAGCGTCAGAAAAATTCATCATTCTATTCACTTTTATTCCATGGTAAAACATCTCTTGAGCATTGTACATGTATAGCCGGAGTGATTTTCAAGCTATTACTGCAGGCCTGTGAAGAACATCGGTGCATCGTCAATGCTTGAAGCGTGTAGCCGATAACTTGAGCTCGGGTAAGCCAGCCGTTTTTGTCTGAACGGCATAAATTAAAAGTATGCGCGCGCGTGCACGCTAAAAAGTAAAGGAGAAGGAGGGTTGATGCTGATGCTGATCACCTCTGATGGATGGCGTTTACCCACAAAGGGGGATGGGCCAAGAACCGGGCGGCAGGATACTTAAATGAAACTAAAATGAAAATGAAGCCAATCTGAAAAAGTAGCTTAAAATAATACTACCAAAAAACAAAAATGTGTGCTAAGCAAGCGGTCAAACCATCTTTTGTTTTTGAAAGACATAACTAGGAATTATAAACTAAAGATCTGAAAAGGTAGGCGGTTCACCAGCACGGTAATCTTTTTGTTGCGTTGATGTAATCAAACACAGAGGAGCATACATCCCTGTGGCAGTAACCAAATGAAGTTACGCCAAGTAATAAAATTACTGGTAGGTTTACTTGTATTCCTAGCTTTTGTAATGGGGCTACTAAAAATCTTTTTCTCTGATAAGAATAACGACGATAGAATACAAAGAAATGTTCAATTGTTTCAATTTCGTTGCACCAAATGCATAGCGGCGACGCCTTGAGCCGAGCTTTGTTAAGGTAATATTTTAGTTGTGGAACTGCGCAGCGCAATCTGGTATAAGTGACTTCTAACTGGCGAGATACACACCACTGTTTATTCCAGCAATGACTCAAATGCTCGAAATCTTTGAATTTATCCAAATTACCTTTTCCCTATTGCAGGCAAGCATTTCGGAACCTTATAGCGCTGTTACGTAAGCCGTATCTGGCAAAACTGGGATGGTGGGCCCACCCAGGGATACTGCTGCTAAAAGAGTCCGCCATTTGGTTCAAATATAATCCGCGGTGGCCTGGTACCCATAGCATATGCAGTTTTTTTACGTTTTTCGGTACTAAATGCCGAAACGTATTCATCAGCTCTGAATTTACTGCCGCAGAAAGTGCATTACAAACTGATAAGGAATCTGTAATGATAGCTGCTAATGATTCGTTTGAGGGCAATTTGCGTAGGGCAAGAACAATGGCCAATAATTCTGCAATGAATACCAGGGTATAATCTGCGAGTCGAATCGAAAAGGACCAGTCCAAAGAAGGAGAGAATATGCCAACCCCAGCCTTTTCTTTTGACACAGATGCATCAGTCGCTATGATATTGCTTATCTCTGGGTGAGCTGGATAATCTGCTAACTGGTCATTTAAAAACCTATATGGCAATTTTTTCGCGTTATGAGGAAATATATCATCGAATTGTATGCTAAGCATTGACTTCAGGTTGTGTATTGGACCAATATGTCTAATTTTTACATTCAGTTGCTTTAGTAGCGCTTGTGCAAATACTATTTGCGGGGTGTGTAGTCGCGACCAATGGGTTTCGAAAAATAAACTCGGTTCTTGAATGAAAGCGTAATATGAGAGTCTTTGGTGTAAACTGTGTATCTTTAAGAATGCTTGCACAGTAAGAATTTTAAACCTATTTAGCAGAGAAGGTAGGCGAGCTTCCATATACAACACGTTATTTGCAACAAACTTTGGTAGACCCAGACACAAACGCAACGCTTCTCTTTCCAGCAGTATTAGGGGTCTCATTTTATAAGCTGCGCTGCCAGAAAATAATACACATCCGAATTCCATGAGGGGCCGCACATAAAGTTTATATATCAATATTAGCACATCTCTTCTTAAACCCGCTTTACGGTTTGCAGGCTTCCGTAGCCACCCCATGGCCCATGTTGCCTTGGAGTACACGTCATCAATGTGACTTTTCCAATTTAATGTGTCATTATATATGATGCCCAAATATTTAAGGGAATTCGCCTGTGGAATGAGCTCATTACTGTACATTAACGAGATGTTGATAGGCTGCAGAAAAGAGAACGCAAGAAGCACACTTTTCTTTACGTTCAGGGTCATATGAATATTTTTAAGCCATCTTTCTATCATATTGAGATAATTTTGTAGACTCTGGTGTAATGGTTGAAGGTCGGTATTTCTTGCAAAGAAAGCAATATCGTCCGCCACACATATAACTGAATATTCTTAGTTGATGGAATGGAGCTTAAGAAAATGTTAGATAAAACTGGCGACAGGACAACCCCCTGTGGTACGCCACGTGTCTGCTTATATCTATTCGATGAGTACCCATCTTTAAAGCAGTAATATTCTCTCCCCCTTAAAAACTTCGACACCCACGCAGTGATGCAGTTGGGAAAGTGGTGATATTCCATCTGTTTTAATAAAATTGAATGCTCAACCCTATGGTACGCTTTAGCCAAATCTAGAGTAACTAAAGCACAGTATTGGCACCGACGCCGAGCCAGTTGTATTCAGCTCTGTAAATCAACATGCGCACACCATATTGAGCAACCAGATCTAAAACCAATTTGACTGGGGTTTAATATTGCGTTATTATTAATATATTTCATTACCCGGGCATTCAAAACTCTTTCAATTAGCTTAACCAGATTTGACGTGAGTGATATTGGCCTTACATTGTCCAAGGCGAATCCTTTATCCTGCTTTTTAAGAAGTGGAATCACTTTAGACAGCTTCCATTTCGCAGGTATTCAAGCTTTTGTCAAAGAAAAATTCACCAGATTAAGTACTTCAGTTGGACGAATCTCGAATATTACTTTTATCATTGCATTTGTTACCCCGTCTGGTCCAGGTGCCGAAGGAGATAAGTGCCTTATTATCTCTGTCAGCTCATCTAAAGTAACCTCCTCAAAATCCTCGCCTGCCATTGGGTTCACAATGTGCAGTGGTATAGTTGACATATATCTATCTTGGAGCTTTTTCGCAATATTTTCTACTAAATCAGAGAGCTCACGGGGGGAAAGAACAGAAGAGTCAATATTTTCAGCGGGTGGTAACATCTTTTGAGATCTTAAAAATCTGAAGAGCGCTTTTTTATTTTTAGCCTTAGAAAGATACTCATGTCGTTTCATATTATAACCATCTTTCTCTGTACTTACTGTGCGTTTGAAGTCTCCTGCTGCGAATTTATAATCACACCAATTTTTTGGACATTGGTTGACCAGCAGTTGTTTCCATGCAGCTTTCCGTTTTCTATAGCTCCTCATGCACTCTTCAGTTCACCATGGACTAAAAGAACCTCTTGTAGCCGAGTCTAATTTAAACGTTGCGCCTTTACTTATCTTTTTAACACTGCACACAGACTCATAGCCCTAATGTCACCTTGTATGTCCTTGCCGTGATCAAAAGTGGCCCTCAAGTCTTTTTCTAATTTTCTATAGTTGAGGAATGAGCGGGCCTTTTCGGCGACATGTATTCTTGGAAAGTTCTGTACAAAACTAATAGGCAAGTGGTCACTGTTAGTAGCACAGTCTAAAGTTTGCCACGAACATATATTTAGAGATGAGCTTGAAAATGTCAAGTCAATTACAGATTTAGGGAGACCTCGGACAAAATTAGCAGATGGCGAATTGAAACAAGATAAATTCTTGTCAATAGCCCATTCCTACAAGCGTTTTCCGCTTAAATCTCTTTTAAAACCCCAGGCCACATGATGTGAATTGAAGTCTCCAGTGATTAATATATCCTTTCTGCAGGCAGAGAACATATCATCTAGACTTCGTGTGTCTTGCACCCCGGCTGGGAAATACGCATTTACAAACAACAAGGGAGAAGCGTCTGGTAATATTATGTCTACTATCAAAATTTCACAATCTGGAGTCACACAACGATAAGAGATCGTAGCTTTGTGACTAAACTTAGTTGCTATCAAGACAGCAAGCCCACCACCTCTGCTTGGTCGGTCCAATCGAAATAGCCGATAATTTTTTAGGTAAAACTTCTGCCTGGTTGAAAGCCAGGTTTCTTGCAGTGATATAATATCCGGGGAAAGTTGTGAAGAAAGGTATGATAGGTCTGTGGCTGCGGAAAATATGGATCTGCAATTCCACTGTTGTCGAGGTTGCTCGTTTAGAGAAGTAACTAACCAGCCACAGACATTGCACCATTTTGGGAGCGATAGAGTAACCGCACTCTCGCAGGTTCCCCGCAAAGGAGCAACAGGTTTTTTTTTTTTGCGCAAAAAAAACTCAGTTTATATTGACTTAACCAGCCTTTCGAAGAGCGTGCAGGCATTTTATTAGTTGTACAATCGATGTGCGATCCCCACATTCAGAAATACATTTCGGGAGATTTACAGCAAACACAGTGGATTCGAACTCACAACCACTCCGTTAGCATGCGCGTACACTATAGCCACTACACCACAATGCACTACGGCACCGTCTGAAAGGAAACAGGCATCTGTAGGCACTGATGGGTCGTTTGCACACGGCGTGAACAATCCTGCAGTTACCATAGAAAACGTTCTTTTTACTCCACAAGGAGTAAATTGCCCCTCCTTGCCATGCCGTAAGCAATATTTTGCGCACATTTCGGCTTTCGGAGGAGCGAAGAGCCCTTTTAGGGGTAACTGCGCAGCTCCTTTAGAAAACTTTTTATAGTGTGTGGGCGCGCGCACGTGGTTAGTGAAGTTTTATATCTGCTCACGTTAATGCCCGGTATTTCTTCGTAGACACGTATGCGGACACGAACGTTTAGTCCACTTCCAGATGTTATCATATTTAAAGCTTGACGCCGGATCCTCAGGCTATAAAAATGCGTCTTAGGCGCCAGGGATACACGGACAAACAGTGTTCCGCATTTTGCCAGGCTTCCGTGGAAACGCAGCTATCATCTCATTAAAAGCAAAAAGAAAAATTGCATTAGTTCAATACATCCAGCAAAGAGGAAACAGGGCGGGGCAATTGCCTGCAAATCTAAGGCTACAGACCCTCCGGCTGTACAACATCCTAATCATCATTTATTATAAGGCATTTTCTAGACAATTAACGTCTTCTCTCCACGTAGGCCTGGCTTTTTCTACAGGGAACCGCGTAGTCTAACTGCTGCAAAAAGTGCTACACACGAGGCTCACGGCGACTTCCTGTGAAGTTCACCTTGACCACCGTGATTAATCGGACGAGTATCATTTCCAGTAATTCGCACAACTAAAATGTCAGTCGAGTAACGGCATTTCCTAGACTTAACAGTACGACTGCGTAATGAACGACTTGAAAAGTCGAATTAAGTATAAAGAATGCTCACAATTAATTGAGAGGCCACCGCACTGATAGTAGTCAGACCTCGACAGAGAGCCAACCTTCTGAAAACTGCCCTCGTTAACGTCAGCGAAAGAACTGCTATGAACTGGCTTTGTCCTGCTAGGTCCGGCGCTCGTCTCTCGTGTGGTCGCATCAGGCGATGTTCTTGAGCGTCGCAGGCAAAGCATAAAGGCGAGCTTACTTTGTCTCTTTAATGATAGCATATCTTACTTCCGTATAATAGACGTCCCTTCCGTGAACGCGTATAACTTTGAATTGAAAAAGTCGATAAGAGCGCCGTCTCTGGGCAGAGCCAGTCACTACGTATTGGCCATATTGGAGGCCATGCAGCGATAATCTGCAGCGATTCTTGGGAAGCGCCGCGTCATTGTAACATCGCAGTGAAGCACGAAATTCGAGTCGAGCAGAGTTTGTGAATACGGGGGTTCGAGTTTGGCAGATGGCCCCGGTGCTGTGACGATTGGATGAAATGGCGTGCAAGGTGATAAGCAGAATTCGCCACGACATTTATCCTTTTAGCATGTTTTAGATCTACAAACTGCGCAGACAGAATCAAACGGGTATGGTTAAAAAGAGGGAGAAGACGACGGCAGGGGGACTTCGGCTGAGAAATTTTATTGCGTTCCAGGGTAGATTATCAGTAGCAATGAAATCAACGCTGCACTGTTTCTAAGATGGTAAGTTTGCTGCATTCAGTCTCTAGCGTAAAAAGAACTAATTTTTGAGCGCCATGCAGTTGAAAAGTTGGATGAAAAAGTCACGACTCACAAATATGATAATCTTCGTCGGAGTTATACGTGTCATTGACAACTGTTTGAATGGAATATCGCGAGATGAGGTGTGCAAGTAGGTGACCCTGCCACTGATGCAGTATATGAATGCGTCACGCGAATCTAGTTATGCCGACAGCATTTCACGACCTTTCTTCGCGCAAACGTGAACTCACGGTGTCTCCGACGCCGCAATGAGCTGATCAAAAATGAAGCCTTTCAATATATGCGTTCCGAGATCTGCCAACCAATTATTACGACTTCAACGCGAGTGCGATTTGAAAAAAAAATTGGCAGATTCCACGTAAAGTGGGAATCGATGATGTGAGAAGCTCGAGTGAGAAATGTTGATATGTCACTTTAAAATCAGCACAACGTTACGAGGTGGAGGTAAATGATGCCATACATGACTTCCGTGTCATGATTATCATGTTTTGATGTGTCGTTTACCTTCGTCATCTGTTCAGGTCCCGTGATACCAAATTTAGTATATGTGGAGCTAGCAAATAGGCCGCGAGCCCGATATCAGCGTAATGTGTTGTCATGCTCCTACATGACAAGCTTGTCAGGATTATCATATTTGCACCAGCCATACATTTCGTCATACATTGACGTCACGTAACACCAAATTCGGTATATGTGGAGCTAGCGAAACGGCCGCGAGCGCATCATGAAGAGCCCAATATACTCCAATGTGGCGTTGACGCGCGCGCACATCGGGGGCAGCGACGCTATACGTTAGTAAAACGCGAGCACTGACGCCAGGCGCGACCATCGTCCGACGGCAACCACCGCGAAATGCGACATGCTGCATTTTGCGCCGATGCGTTACCCAGGCAACACTGCGTCTCCCACTTTTCGTGGCGGAGGGACGCCAGACGCGCTGAAATGCGCATGCGTCATAGCAACGCAGCGCGGCGCGCGCCTGCGAGTATATGGCAGCATAGAGTTTCTCAATCTACACTAGAGAGAACTCTGGCGCTAGTGTCTATGGGAGCTGCACGTTTGCAACACACGGCGCTTCAGCGAGCATGGGAATGATGGGTAGTACACACATTTGTCTAATTTTCGTGTTTCTGGCCTGCTTCTGGCTCCGTGTGGCTTGAAGCTGTTTTTTTTTTGTGTGTGTGAAAACATAAATTAGCAAATGTTCACCGTTTGCACTTCACAACCTTACGGCTTAGCATTTCGAATCAAGTCACTAAGTTGAAAAGGGTTTGTTTTTTCTTTCAAAACAAAACTGAAACACAGCAATAAACGAAGCCGCAAGTACGATTAGCCGCCCGCAAGTACGAAGCTTAGGCAAATGTGTGTACTACCCATCATTCCCATTGTCGCTGAATGATCGCAGTGCCAGAGTGCCCTCTAGTTAATTTTTGGTAACTCTATGTATGGCAGGACCAGCGGCGCATTTGTAATCTGCAGGCGGCGTCCGTCTCGTCGAATCTCGTCGAAGTGGGCACGGCGAAAACTCGAGAAGCGGACCATTAACCATGCGTCCCGCATTCTTGTTCCAGATGGCTTTGCTGCCAATTGTCGCTGCTTCTTGGACACCGCCGAATCGCACCTGCGCTTCGCATGCTTATGGAACAGGCGACAACTTCACGGAATTTGCCATCAACTGGACCTCGTATCTTGGACAGGATATCGGCAGCGCATGCGTGACATCGGCCAGTTCAACGCATATAAAAGAACAGCTTCAAATCGGATTCTTCAGTGGGCACGGCGAAAACTCGAGAAGCGGACCATTAACCATGCGTCCCGCATTCTTGTTCCAGATGGCTTTGCTGCCAATTGTCGCTGCTTCTTGGACACCGCCGAATCGCACCTGCGCTTCGCATGCTTATGGAACAGGCGACAACTTCACGGAATTTGCCATCAACTGGACCTCGTATCTTGGACAGGATATCGGCAGCGCATGCGTGACATCGGCCAGTTCAACGCATATAAAAGAACAGCTTCAAATCGGATTCTTCAGTGGGCACGGCGAAAACTCGAGAAGCGGACCATTAACCATGCGTCCCGCATTCTTGTTCCAGGTTAGTTGTGTTGGTTCATACTGTAGTGATGAAAGAGGTGTTGTTGTCGTGCCGTGCCCACGGACTTTGATTGCTTTGGCGTACGAGTGCTACCATGTGTGCAAACTGCTACTCTGTGGTGATGTGGAATTGACTCCAGGTCCTACCAATACTGAAATGCTCCAGACACTGATACAGGGCCAGCAGGCTATTAGGGAAGATTTAGCAGAGCTTAAACAGCGGTTGGAAGTTGCCGAGAAAAGTGTTAGCTCTTTCTCGACCCGAATGACCAAATTAGAAACAAATGTAAGAGAAATAGCCCGGAAAGTGGACAGTTTTGAAACTCTCAACAATTCGGTTGAAAAAATTCAGCAAACACTCATGCTGCAGCAGGAAAAGCTTACAGATCTGGAAGACCGGAGTCGGATGTCGAACCTTGTTGTGTTTGGCATAGAGGAGCGAGCGAATGAAACGGAGGATGTTCTACGGCAGAAAGTAATAAAAGAGGTGTTCGAGGATAGGCTCGGCGTAAAGTGCTTGTCTGTTGCTAGAATACACCGTTTGGGAAAACGTGCTGGAAAGCGACCTGTAATTCTGTTTTTTCAAAATTATACGGAAAAACAGGAAGTGCTGCGGAACTGCAAAAAGCTGAAGGGAACACAAATTTCCGTGCAAAATGACTTTTCTGCTGACACGCTAAGAAAACGAAAACTGCTATGGCAAAGCGCCAAAGTCGAGAAAGAGCAAGGCAAGAGGATTGCGCTGGTAAAGGATAAATTGCGTGTTGATTCACAGTTCTACGCATGGGATGATGTTTCGAACACGCGTGTCATTGTTCGATCTGGCAAAGATCCTACGCAAACAGCGTAGCTTTCACCGTCTGCATTTAAGAACCTTCGTATGCTCTCTTTCAACGCAAGAAGCATTGTGAACAAAGCGGATAAATTAGAACTATTGCTTTTGACGTACGACCCTCATGTGGTTGTTATCACTGAGACTTGGTTGCATGATGGTGTACGAGATGACGAAATTATTCCTCCCGGCTATCAGATGCACAGGCGTGATCGAGGCACACGTGGCGGAGGAGTTGCGGTTATTTGTAAACTTGGTATTGATGTCTGTTTGATCAATCAGATTGCCGATCACGAAAGCCTGTTCCTCAACGTCACTGTAAATGGTTTAACCTTTATGCTTTGTGTTGTTTATAAAGCCCCGGAAGTCTCAGATTCTTTTCTCGAACAGCTTTACGACCATCTCCTTTTAAACCGTACACGTCACATCATGATTACAGGTGACTTCAACCTTCCAGCTATCAAATGGAAGAACTTAGCTTACGGGCAATATAAATCGAGTGATGTTGTTTTAGACGCAATGTTAGCTCTGAACCTTGACCAAATTGTCTGTGAGCCTACGCGCAACAGTGCTGTCTTGGACTTATTCTTTGTCAGCGATATCTTTTTAAATGGTGTTATCACAGTTGAAAAAGGAGTGTCAGACCACAGTTTGTTGTTTTTCTCTTGGCCTTATCGATGCTCTGTAGTGCGTTCGAGTACAAATTCAGTGGATGTCAAAGATTTTGATCGCGCCGATGATACAGCAATCACAGATTACTTAGACAGTGTACTAAGCTACAGCACGCACGATGATGTCCATGCATTGTGGATGCGATTTAAAAGTGCGGTCTGGTTCTCCATTCAGCAGTTTGTCCCCTTCCGGAAGGTACGCCAGAACCGTAAACATCCATGGATATCTCGGGAGATTATCCACATTAAACGCAGAATCAAGCGACTTAGAAAGCGTAAAAACGTAGCACCCGAAAAATTTGAGGTTTTGAAAAGAAATTTGGCGACCAAAGTAAATGATGCTAGGACACATTACTATCAAGTCACTCTCCCTTCATTCATTAAAGAAGATCCTGCTAAATTCTGGAGATTTCTGGCTCAAACCAATGAAACAGTGAATAGAATTAAACTGGACGGCAAATACGAAACTGACGGCTTCTTAATATCGCAGGCATTCAATGAATATTTTCACAGCGTCTTCACTTTTTCCAATGCTTATGTACCTCTGCCAGCTATTGTTAACGAGGTGAACATTCCCACTGTCACAAGGGAGGGTGTTTTGATTTTACTAAGAAAACTGAGCACCAAAAAAAGTATAGGACCAGACCAAATCCCAAATACATTTTTAAAGCGCTATTCTACACAGATAACTGATTTCTTGACAGAGGTATTTAATAAATCATTGCGTAGTGGTGAAGTTCCGGGTGACTGGAAGATTGCGCGTGTTGTGCCCATCCATAAGAAGGGAGATAAATCAATTGTTTCTAATTACAGACCGGTTTCCTTAACTTCAGTAAGTTGCAAGTTACTAGAACACATAGTGGCTCAAAATATTCAGTGCTTCTTAGCGGATAATAACATCTTGTCCCCTTGCCAACATGGATTTCGGAAGGGATTGTCCACAACAACGCAATTGGTTATAACTATCCATGATTTTATGGCAGTTTTAGATCGATCAGGGCAAACTGATATACTTCTACTCGATTTTTCTAAAGCGTTTGATAAGGTTCCGCATAGTAAATTACTTCTGAAATTACGTAACATAGGATTGCCGCTTTATCTTATTAAGTGGGTTGAATCTTATTTAACTAATAGAAAACAGTTCGTCGAAATTAAATCTAGTGTATCTGGGATGCTCAATGTCACTTCTGGTGTGCCACAGGGAAGTGTGTTGGGGCCACTATTATTCCTTATATATGTAAATGATTTAGTGCAAGCAATCCCTGACACAGTGTCTATTAAGCTTTTCGCGGATGATTGTGTTGTGTTTAAAGAAATAACCTGCTCTGACGACCATAACCTATTACAGCAAGCTCTTCGCAACATTGAATGCTGGTGCGCAGTATGGGACATGGAATTAAACGTTGATAAAACAGTGCTCATAAATATAACGCGAAAAACAAATCCTAGTGTGTTTACCTACAATATTCATGGCTCACCCATTCAATCGGTAACGCAGTATAAGTATTTAGGGATCACTCTTTCAAGTGATATGACGTGGCGAGCACACATTTCGTCAATATGCACTTCAGCTTTTCGGAAGCTGTGCTTTTTGAAAAGGAAGCTTGCAAAGGCAACTGTGAATGTTAAACTTCAAGCGTATAATGCAATTATCAGACCTAAATTGGAGTATGCGTCCGTTGTATGGGATCCGTACACGAAAAAAGACATACAGAGCTTAGAAGCGCTACAAAAGAAAGCCATCAGATTTATATTCAATAAGTACAAAAGACTAGATTCACCAACTCAACTCATGAATGCTAATAACATCCCCACCTTGGCTGTCCGCAAAAAAATCAGTCGACTTAAATTCTTGCGCAATATTTTTAACGGAAAACTTGGTATGTCTGCACCTTCATATTTAAAGACCACTACAGCGAGAACTACGCGCAACGCTCACAAACACACCCTACAACACATTTTTGCCAAAACAGAGGCACTCAAACAGAGTTTTTTCCCCCGCACTGTCTCGGATTGGAACAGTCTACCTAAGTTCGTTTGCGAGGCAGACGATTTTGACGAAGTCCTTGAGCAATATTTGTGTTGTATTGAACATTGAATCATTGTAACTGTTATATTGCTGTTATGCTGCGTTATAAACTTTTATATTGCTGTCATATTACTGTTAAACTGTTATGCTACGAGTGTTGTGATATATTGCTTGCGCTGCCAGTGTTGTTATCACTGATTTCTGTATTCTTTTTTTTTTCTGTAATTCCACTCCTGCCTGGGCCATGCTGGCCTGCAGTATTGTGAAATAAATAAATAAATAAATAAATAAATAAATCTGCAGGCGGCACGTCGCGGCGGCGTCCCTGCGAGAGTGTGACCAATAGGGCGCCGCGGCGGTTGCTATGCGTTGAGCCTACTGCAGATTACAAATTCGCGGACCGGCGCCTGGCGTGGCAACGCCGGCGTGACGGGACGAAATGAACGTCGGCGAGCAGGCGCACCGCATCACGTCGAAATGTATTGGCGTCTTGACTGTGGCGTGCAGTCATGTTCTCACATGACACGCATCTCATGCTTGTCATGTTTGAACTAGTCACATACCTTGGTCATCCATTGGCGTCGCGTAAAGCCCAAACTCCATAAGCGCGAAAATGCACGCGACAGCGACGAGCGACGCTATGAGCGACGAAACAGGGCGTTCGCGCGACGTGTCGCGTGCTCGTTTTCGCGCGATCGCTCGGTTCTCCAGATTTGGAAACCGTCGCTCATCGCCCGGAAGTGCTGGGCTCAAGCAGCCAATAGCGAAAAACCAGAAAAGACGAAGACTACACAGGTGCACGTGACCCTGCCCGAGTCACGTATGCGCAACAAGAAATAACGCAATGTTTATTACGCATGCGCATATAAAAAATGCTGCAAGGCAATAATAAACATTTTTCGTTTCATTACACAACAATATATTTTATTTTTAAATTGGAAACCGCTCGCTACGCGGTTTTCTTGGTGCGAGTTTACGGCCTCATGCCAGCAACAGTGGAATTCGCTCGCCGAAGCCGTCGCGCGAATGAGGTTTGCCTGCGCTAGCGACTGA
Organism: Rhipicephalus microplus; assembly: GCF_043290135.1. NCBI lineage: Eukaryota > Metazoa > Arthropoda > Arachnida > Ixodida > Ixodidae > Rhipicephalus > Rhipicephalus microplus. The sequence continues at coordinate 192,474,861 of NC_134701.1, forward strand.
TCGCGCGACGCCGATCTACGTCGCGTCGCTCGTCGCTGTCGCGTGCATTTTCGCGCTTATGGAGTTTGGGCTTTATACTGACTTTGGTACATGTCAAGCTAGCGAAACGGACATCAGCGCATCATGTAGTCATGCTGTTACATGACACGCATCTCATGTTTATCATGTTTGCACCAGTATCATACCTTCGCCATCTATTCATGTCCCGTAATACCAAATTTGGTATAAGTGAAGTTGCGAAACGGCCGCTAGCGCAACATCAGCGTGGCATGTAGTCATGTTATTACATGACACGCATCACATGATTTTCATGTTTGCACCAATCGCATACCTTCGTTATCCATTCATGTACCGTAATACCGAATTTGGTATATGTAACGCTAGTGAAACGGCCGCGAGCGCATCATGAGCGTGGAACGTAGTCATGTTGTTACATGACACACATGTCATGATTTTCAGGTCAGGGTCTGTCACTTGTGTTCACCATGCAATGATTTGATGTCATACAATACCAGTTTTGCAACATGCCATGTGAACGAAACCACGGCAAGAGTGGCGTACCAACTTTTGCGCAAGTAGAAGTTGAAGGGGGGGGGGGGGCAAGCTTACTTTACTCATCAACCATATATATATATATATATATATATATATATATATATATTGTTGCTACGTGCCAGTGCATGGAGCTGAAGAAGACGAAGCAGATAGACTGGCACGAGCTAATCTGTGTGGCTGGCGCTGCTCGCCTAACCGTCTGTAAATACATCGGTGACTACCCCTCTGAGTCAGTCTCCTTCCCGTAACATATTTGGTGGAGTTGTGCGATCCCCGTCCTCGCCACGGAACTCCGAAGCGGACGCTCACTCGCGGCTTCCAACATGACCACCCAAGACTCGGCTACATCCTCTCCGGTCGCTCCCCCTTCTGCCCGACCTGTCAACCCAGCGCCCGCAACAACATTCGTGACGCTTCCCGCACTCAAAGACCCCGGCGTGTTCTCGGGCAGCGAGGGCTCCGACGTCGACCAGTGGCTACGCCTCTACGAACGCGTCAGCGCCACTTACAGGTGGGATCCCACTCTTATGCTGGCAAAAGTCATCTTTTATCTCGACGGAACACCTCGTGTTTGGTTTGATAACCACGAGCATGACATAACAAGCTGGGACAGCTTCAAGGCAAAGATCCGTGAGCTTTTTGGCAACATCTCTGGTCGTCGTGAAGCTGCGAAAAATGAGTTGTCGACTCGCGCACAATCTTCCACGGAGCCCTACATCGGTTATATTCAGGCTGTTTTTTCACTATGCCGCCAAGCTGACGAAAATATGTCTGAACCTGAAAAAGTTGCCCATATTCTAAAGGGTATCGCAGACGATGCGTTCAACTTGTTGGTATTCAATAATGTGTCGTCTGTTGATGCCATCATTCAAGAATGCCGCCGGTTCCAACAAGCTAAAAGCAGACGCATCTCCCATCAGTTCCAGCGCCTCCCGAACACCACTGCGACGTCCTCATGTCTCGACACATATCATCCACCAGACAACTGGGACAACTTGACGCGAATCGTCAGGCGGGAGCTTGAAGCCGCTGCTCCAGCTAAGGTGGGAACAACGTCCCCTGACCCCTCTCCGCCAATTACGTTGCCTCTCATTCAAGCAGTCGTCCGGCAGGAAATCGCCAGCTTGGGAATTCACTCTATCTCACCGCCTACCCGCACCGACTACCAGCCCCGATACACGCCTGCATGTCCCTTCCCGACCGGCTCTCCCTCAACGTTCCGTAATCCGTCCGCATGGCGAACACACGATGACAAGCCGATATGCTTCTCGTGTCACAGAATCGGGCACATTTCTCGCCATTGCAGAAGTCGCTGGGGTCCTCCTGCACAACCGTCCTCTCGTCCCTTATATGCACGTCCTGCCTATCGCCATGAGACCGACCGCGACCATTTTGCCCAGGAACCTGCTTCTGAACGCCGCTACTCCCGCTCTCCATCCCCCCAACGTCGCCAGTCTCGTTCTCCACAGCCAATATATATATATATATATATGTGTGTGTGTGTGTGTGTGTGTGTGTGTGTGTGTGTGTGTGTGTGTGTGTGTGTGTGTGTGTGTGTGTGTGTGTGTGAAAAAACCAAAGCGGGAATATCGGCAAAATATTACTATATTGCAACACAGCCTTGTAACAATTTCATTCTCCCGTAGAAACATAATTGAGTAATTACTGCTGGATTGAAAAACTACACTTTATTTCTTGGTTTCCCCAACGTGCAGCCAAGAGTGACCACTGTCGAAAGTGGTGGGGCTCAGCCCCCCATATTTTCTCAGTGGGGGCTCGCGCCCCCCTTGCCCCCCCTCCAGCTGGTACGCCTATGACTGCAGGATCATGAAATGTAAATCATGACATCCATGATATACATGTCATGATTGTCATGTTATGACTACTCAAATATGTTCTTCATACAGTCACGTAATGCCATACCAAGTTTGTTATCGGTACCATTATGAGAACGGCCAGGAGAGCTAAAAGCCGGAGGCAGATAGATTACAGACAGACAGAGACAGACACAGACAGACAGACAGACATACAGATAGATAGATAGATAGATAGATACACTCAAAGTCACCGAAGTTCAGCGAGAAATGCTTCGTATTTGATACATTTACGCATAAGCATCCGAAAAGCAAGAAGGCTTGGATGGTGTCTGCCGCTACTCAAGCCGCGTCGAGCGCACCACACTTACCTCCGACGACTCCATGACAAGCATCGTCAGGAAGCAGCGGCATCGCCAGGGAACTGGTATGGGGATTCCGACCAATTTTTTTTTTTTAGATGCGGAGCATCTAATACTCGAGGCTTGTAGTGCGGCGCCGTCCGCAAGCTTCCTCCTCCTCCTTCCACCATCCGTGCATCCCTTCCTCCTCTACACACCGCGCGCGCTTCACCAGCGCCTCCTAGAATTAGCTGTTCTAGGTGGCTTTGGCTTCACTCCTCCACCATCTGTGCACCCTTCCTCCTCTACACACCGCGTGCGCTTCTCCTCTTCACAAACATTCGCTAGGTGTATAATGTAGCGCGCATGCGCCGTCACGCTTCGAGAACATCGGCAGCTGACGCGCGCGCATGCGCCGTCGCGCTTCTAGAACATCGGCAGCTGAAGCGCGCGCATGCGCCGTTGCGCTTCTCCCCTTCTCGAACATTCGACAGCTGACGCGCGCATGCACCGTCACCCACCATCTGTGCCACGCGCGCTTCTCCCCTTCGAGAACATTCTACAATTCTCCTGATTCTCCAGTGGACGCGCATGCGCCGTTGCGCTTCGAGAACATTCAACAGCTGACAGTGCATGCGCCGTCGCACTGTATATATACTCAAGGTCGGCGTTCGCTCGCTCAGTTGCCGCTCGTCGGTTGGTTTGTACGGCGCGTCGACGTATAAGGTCGCGGTGAAATGAATGCCGACGAATCCACAAACACAATGATCGACGTCCCTTCGACCAGCGCCACCCTTTCACATACGTGTGTACGTGTTCACTCATTTAACACCCCCTCCAACAACCACGTTAACCAATTTAGCCATCGACCCAAGTAAGTCGCAATTTAACACCCCATTTCACAACCACGTTAACCAATTTAGACATCGACTCAAGTAAGTCGCACTTTAACACCCCGTTAACAAATTATATGCTCCGCATCCTCCTCAGTGTTCCCCCGAGGGAAGCTGCGGGCAATCTTTTTAGGTGTGCACGCACACGTGGACATATGAAATCACATGCGCGAACATTCATAAACGGCGTCATGCATTTTCCCCCTCTGCCTCGCTCAAGAACTTCAGAATGCACCCCCTGATGTTCAGCTTAGCAGCGCACACAGAACATATGGCGTTACTCTTTTGAAAGCATACAGCATGCTTTTCAGATGACAACCCAAATCAACTACGCCGCCGTTCACTTCCACCTTGTCGTGCGGCACTGCATGTGCCGTGTAAGGTGCGCGGTTAGCGCAAAAAAAAATGGCGGCGGATGATAAAAAAAATGGTGCTATCTCCTGCAACACCTGCGTTTGCTCCGACTCAGCATGACTCAGCGTCATCGGTGGAGAGGTGGGAACAACGGATGAAGAAGAAGTCGAGTAGAGACGAAAGCTCGAAGTGGCCGAAGAAGCAGGGGTAGCACGAGAATCTTTTCATCGGGCAGGGGAGGGGTACGACAAGTGAGTTCCTTCAGGTGGGCAGGTAGGCTTGGAACAGATGCGCTGTTTTGAATATGCTTGGTCTTGAGGGGGCGCCCTTAGTTAACTTCTGCTGTTTGGAAGAATGTGGAAAAGGGGGAAAAAAGAAACAAACCGCGGGAAAACCCGCGCAGACAGTAGAGCAAATGTTCATGCAGACAGCGAAGACAGCCTGAGCACATTATGCCAGTAGCTGCGCACCTATATAGAGATCGGCTCTAAGCGGAAGCAAGGAGCCATGTGTCAGTGTAGCTGTGTGCGCTTGCTATCGCTCAGTAGCAGATCGATTCGTAGATGTCCATGTATACGTCGATAAACACTTGGATGAATCATTCAATTAATCTGCCGCCGCAAGTGTCGGCAGCTGTGTGTTCCCTGTCATAGTTTCAAAATGTTCATTGGCATCGCGAGATTAGAACTTGGTGCCTACGGTGTATTTGTTGAGTTTGTAGCGTTATGCCGCTTTTCCAACAGACGCATAGTGACGAGGTTTACTCATTTAATATAGGTTTATGACTCATGAGCCACAACTTGTGCTTCGTGAGAAAACACATCTTGCAGATAGCAGACACTATTATGCCTACCTCAGTCAAATAAAATTGGCAGCCGTTGTTATGCCACCGAGTCCTCGTCAAACGTCCGTGCCTCGGAAAAAGGCAATCTGGGTCAAGGCCAGCCCGCAGTCCGCCTGACGCGAACATCTCAACGGCGTGAACACGCGCGGCGCCTCTCTCGCCCACTTGCATTGAGCCAGCGGCGCACGTGACAGCGAGCCGGCGTCTTCGTGTCTGGTGGTCTGACGCATGGCGCGGCAACCCCATTGGAGGAATCTGCCCTGACGATCAGCGGCGCTTCTGATTGGACATTTTGGTTGGACCCGGTGTAAATAAAAGAAGCCCTGCGGCGCGTCGCGATCGGAGGTCCTATGAGAGAGGAGTCCCCATGTCGGAGAGCCGACATGTGTGTAAGTCAGCGGTCTTAGGCGAAAAGTTGACCTATGTATTAGAGAGGAGATCTCGGCTCTTCGAGTCTCTGTCGGCCCCAGTGCCGAAATTGTAACGCCTCTGTATATATGCTGTACATAAACCTTGTTTAACTCACCGTCGTCTCGTCCGCTCGTCTTATCAGCTCTGCGCAGAAGCAGTCGCGAGCTGATAAACATACGCTACCAAACGGCTGGTGACCTTCCCGGCGGAGTTGAAAGCAGTGGCGCCTACAGGACCATGTTGGCGTCCCCGTCTTTCGCAACAGTGGTGGCTTCGGCGGGATCGGTCCGTCTTTCGCAACAGTGGTTGGCAGCTGCGGGATCGGCCGGCGTCAGCGACACCGATGCGGTGAGTGCCTGATGTTTTCCCCTCAGTTCACCAGACTACTCTAGCTCAGGTTGTAGTAGTTTAGAGAAGGGCTGTGTGAAGCATTGAAGTGAGCTTTGATCGTTTCAAGCAAAGTCGAAGTGCTTTGAAACCAAAGTTATTGTGAAGGGGGTTAACACGGGAGAGTGAAAAGTTGCTTGCGCGTCTTGCTAGTTGACTTATAGTGGGTACGGCAAGTAAAATTGTAAACAGGGGCAAACAGCAAGAGGCTAGTGTGAACGATGGAGAACCTTAAAGTGAAGGAACTCATCGAAATTTGTGAGGAACTCGGCATTACTTTGGGCCGTGCGAAACGAAAGCAAGCGATCCTTGAGATCATGAAGGATGAGGGAGTGTCGGCTGAGGAAGTCGATGAGGCCTGGGTGGATATTAAAGCACGCCGTGAGGAGGCTGAAAGGCGAGAAGTAGAAGCTCGCGAACGGGAAGAAGTTGAAAGGCGCGAACGTCGCGAGCGCGAGGAGGCCGAGAGACAAGAGCGCCTAGAGTTTAAACGACTGGAATTGGCAATCCTACAGTGTTCGCAGGCGCCTAGCGTAGCTTCTCCGACGATTCAGGTCAGCGGTTTTAGAATTCGGGACCAACTGCCACCGTTTGTAGTAGGCGAGGACATGGCGAAGTATCTCGTCAAGTTTGAACACGTCTGTGAGCGAAACGCTTTGGAGCGGTCTCTTTGGGCGCAGAACCTGTTAGCTCTTCTTCCCGGCGAAGTGTCCGACGCGATAACTTGCTTGTCGAGGGAAGCGTTTGAGAGCTATGACGAGGTTAAGGAAGTGCTCTTGAGACGTTATAAGTTGTCACCCGAGGCTTTCAGGCAAAGGTTCCGGTATGCTAAAAAGGGAAATGAGTCACACGTTGACTTCGCGTTTCGTCTTAAAGCCGATTTGATTGAATGGCTCAAGGGCGAAGGTGTTTATGACGACCGCGATAAAGTGGTGGAATGCGTTGCATTGGAGCAATTCTACCGCTGCATCGAGGAGGATGTCAAACTTTGGCTGCAGGACAGACTTGGTGAAGTAAAGCTAAACAAGGCAGCAGAGTTAGCTGAGGAGTGTTATACTCGCCGAAAGTTGCATAGCAGGGCAGTGCGCGTTGAAAAGGATGAAAGGAAAGAGGGCTTTTCAAAGAAACCTGATCAACGGAGACCCGATCCGCACCGTAATTTCAAGAAGGACCCGTCTCTTACGAAGGACAGTGTAGGGGAGGGGCAAACAGAAGCGGAGAAATCGAGTGAGGTTTCTACCACACAGGCATTTGAATCGGAAAACAAACGGAAGCCGCTAATCTGCTACAACTGTAAAAAGGAAGGGCACATCGCGAGAAACTGTCAGGAAAAGTTTGCCTTCGCAACGATCCGAGAATCAGAAAAAAACATTCGGTTGTTGGAGCCGTATCTCCAAGAAATTAGGGTCAATGAGAAAACGTGCCGAGCACTTAGAGACTCAGCGGCAACCATGGACGTTGTCCATCCTTCATTGGTGTCTCCGGATGACTTCACAGGAGAATGCGCGTGGATCAGGCAAGTCGCCGAGGAGCAGAGTGTGCGCTTACCAATCGCCACGGTTGTCATTGAAGGCCCGTTCGGTGAGCTTCGCACCGAAGCGGCTGTGTCTGCCGCGCTAAATGATCGTTTTCCTTATCTTTTCTCCAACAACTCGGAGCAGCTTCTCAAAGAGCAGGGCAAATCGTTCTTCCCCAACTTAGCGTGCATGGCTCTCACGCGATCGCAAGCGCGGAAGCTATCGCGGCAGCTTGATCTGGTTCCATGCGGTGAACTCTCAAGTGACCTTGTCGGCGGGTCGACGGAACCCCAGAAAGGAAAGTTTCCGCATGAGTCATGTGAGCAGTCACGCGAGCGGCCCGTCGCCGAACCGACCGGCGCAGTTTCCGTAGAAAGGGGAGACGACATGGCGCCATTGAGTCAGAGCGAGAGGGTTGCAACGCTCTCGCCTGTAGCGGAAAGTTGGAGCGAGCTGCCGAGAGTTGATCGAGAGACGCTCATTCGAGAGCAGCGTGAGGATCTCTCTATTGAAGCGCTAGTGGAAAGCCAAATTGAAGCGCTAGTGGAAAGCCAGAAAAACGCGGCACAAGTGCTGTCGAAGGAGCGCTACGAGAAATCGGGGAAGAAGCGCACTTTTGAAGTTGATAATCAGGTAATGCTGCTGCAGCCGTCCAAAAGGAACAAGCTTGAGGTTGATTGGGAAGGGCCCGCCACAGTATTATCGAAGCCTTGCGATTCAAATTATGAAGTGAAATTAGGAAGGCGGCCGGACAAAATTTACAACTTGATGAAACCATACGTTCAACATCAAGCGGTCGTAAATCTGTTGTTGAATGCTTCAGTGGAAGAGGAAGCAGAAAATTTGAGTTCTAGTGAGGTAATCGAAGGGGGATCGAAAGTAATCCGGGAGCAGATAAACCTAGAGCCTAGCTTAAGTGAAGGAGGACCTGAGAAAGAGGACCTGAGAAAGATTGGTTCCGAGTTTGAAGACGTGTTTTCGGACCGCCCCGGAAACATGAGGCTGATCGAACACGATATCGAGCTAAGCGGAGAGGAGTCAATCCGTAGCAAGCCGTATCGTTGTTCCCCTGTGCAACGTCGAAAGTGTGAGCCGCTCTTGGTGCCGCATAGGTACCGTCGCCTAAAAGTAGCCGGTTACTGAAGTGGAGCATGTTGCTCCACCGCGCAACTTTGACGTTCGCTAAAGAAAAAACAGGAAAGGTAAACGCTAATGCAGGTGCATTGAGCAGTGCGTTCCAGCTAGTAACTTCTCATCCTTTCGGTTTCTCGCTGGCGATTCGGGGCAAAATTTTGACCTCATCACGACCTGGGCTGAGCGCTCTCGTTCAGAGTGGTCTCAAGGGGCCAACTTTATGTCGTATTCTAATTCGTTGCGTTGTTGTAATTGTGAAAAACTCAAGTTCTTACTTTAAGAGTCTTGTGTCCCACATGTGCCTCTTGATGTAGAGGGAACAAAATTCCGATAGACACGTAGATAGGTATATGTTGTACTATACTTTGTCTGGTGTTCTGTTGGGTGACCGAGGGCACTTGCTTGTGTCGTGTGTTGTCTGTTGTCGATCCGTTCTTGGCAAGTTGCAGAACCATCGACAAGTGCTGAAACCGAAGATGGTCAGAAGAGACGAGTGAAGCTGGTCGACAAGTTGTGGCGACAAGCCAGTGGAGCTGGGATCCGTCGTCAAAAATGGGAGGTGTTCCCGGAACAGTCTGGAGCTGTATTCTCCCCATGGCCCTGGAGGCGAACCTGGAGGGACCTGGCGAACGAGCGCACCTGACATCCGAGCCCCGTGGAAGCAGCTAGTCTTTCCGGTGAATTGTCTGGCGGCGGGGGTGCTGTTATGCCAGCGAGTCCTCGTCAAACGTCCGTGCCTCGGAAAAAGGCAATCTGGGTCAAGGCCAGCCCGCAGTCCGCCTGACGCGGACATCTCAACGGCGTGAACACGCGCGGCGCCTCTCTCGCCCACGTGCATTGAGTCAGCGGCGCACGTGACAGCGAGCCGGCGTCTTCGTGTCTGGTGGTCTGACGCATGGCGCGGCAACCCCATTGGAGGAATCTGCCCTGACGATCAGCGGCGCTTCTGATTGGACATTTTGGTTGGACCCGGTGTAAATAAAAGAAGCCCTGCGGCGCGTCGCGATCGGAGGTCCTATGAGAGAGGAGTCCCCATGTCGGAGAGCCGACATGTGTGTAAGTCAGCGGTCTTAGGCGAAAAGTTGACCTATGTATTAGAGACGAGATCTCGGCTCTTCGAGTCTCTGTCGGCCCCAGTGCCGAAATTGTAACGCCTCTGTATATATGCTGTACATAAACCTTGTTTAACTCACCGTCGTCTCGTCCGCTCGTCTTATCAGCTCTGCGCAGAAGCAGTCGCGAGCTGATAAACATACGCTACCAAACGGCTGGTGACGTTCCCGGCGGAGTTGAAAGCAGTGGCGCCTACAGGACCGTGTTGGCGTCCCCGTCTTTCGCAACAGTGGCGGCTTCGGCGGGATCGGTCCGTCTTTCGCAACACCGTGCGCGGCAGAGGGAGTTTCGAAGCTAAGCCTGGGGTCATTTTCTCAGCCGCCCATTTTTCCATACAGATTCCAGCGCACACCCTCTTCGGAGCGGCCGGCAACCGCTGTTTGACGCCGAACAGATGGCATGCTATTGTCCAAAAGCTGACTGAAACCAAGAGCGGCATTTGCATCAGATGCGCATCTTGCCACGAGGGGTCACGACGTATTGGTCCCACCCTTTGTTGGGCCTAGAATTACACAATAAGCTACACTCGTGCAACGGTAACCAACGGGAGAAAGCAATTGCGTTTCATCACATACGTTCGAGCTGATGACAAGTGCTGACATGGGCGTGCACACAGGGGAGGGCACAGCGGGCAACTGCCTTCCTTAGTCACTCTATAGGGGAGGGCCCAAAGTTTTACTCATATTTCAGGGGGAGAGCATTACAAAAAGCATTAACCCCCCCCCCCCCCTTCCAAAGGGGAACCCTGCACAGGCCTACGTGTGCTGACTTGATTCATTTCCCCCATGCCATCCCTCCCAGTGTAGTTTCCAGAGTGCTCATGGGGTCGAAAGAAAGCCCATAAAGCGCTCGACAGGCTCCTGTAACACTTCCACGTTTCGACAGGAGGAGGAATAAACTTTATTATAAGAAATCAGCAGGTTCAGGTGGCCGGGCCTAGGCCTTTCAAGAGGGGACGTCAAAACTTGCCTCGACAGACTCAACAAAGTTTCTTGATCGATTCGTGAGGCAATCCACTGCAATATTGAAGTCACTCAATGATCACGCCTACAGCGGTGTATAATTCACGTAATCCATCAGTGCATTGAAAAATATTCGTCAGTAATAACAGCACACCATCTATGATGGCAAGGGAAGGCCAGTGCCAACTATCAACTGGAAATTTTAATGATGGAACAAAACTATCTTTGTTCACTTCTGCAATGTGCAATAAATATTAAAACTTGAAGAGATCAAATCAGGCTGTGAATGTCCTCGACACAGTGGAAAACCTAGATGGTTCAGTCAGCACAGCTGTTTGCCTCATAAGCTCTGTCGTGTGTGGTTGGGTGGCAGCCAAGATGTCGAGAAAGGCAGACCATGTGTCAGCACTCTGTAACAAATTAAGATGAACAACATGAAGAATGTAACACTCGAAGTGATTGAAAACAAATCTTTATGATACCCATTTTCTTCAGGGCAACAAAGAATGTTTAGAATCTCGCGAATCAGAGAGTTGTGAAATGTTAACACAGAAAATGCTGTGAAATATTTTTACAAGGATATTTTTTTACAATGAACAGTGCTATAGAGGCCATACATGCAACACATGCCATAAACAGTGGCAAGTGTGATAGGGATTAAGCACAGGCAAATGAAGAAGGCATTATGTACTACATAGTTGTGTTTATCAGCCTTGAGCTGCTGCGGTTAATCTTTCAATAGTGTGGTATGATAATGTGCTCTTGTTAAGTGCATGCACACATGCACACAATAAAAAGGCAGATATAGCCTAGAACGTATTTAAAATCAATTTTAAAATGCACGCCGCATGACTGAGTAAGATGTGGAGCCCCTCGCGACACTGACATCTATGCAAACAAACGTACATGACGAGTTTGTGTTGGCTGGTTGTTGGAGCATGCCTTGCACTTGTGCTACCTTTGATTTTCTCCTCCGTGCCTACGACTTCATGTGTGCGAGCTATCAGTGATGCGCCCGCTCCCGCACACGGCACCCACAACACTGTTTTGCACGGTCAAGCGGCTAGCTGGGCTTACCTTGTCCCCGTAAATGCCATAATGACGTCCAGGGGTGTTCACGAACAGTTGTTAATGCAGCACATGGGCTGGCTATGTCACCTACCTGGGCAATCTCGTGAGGCTCGATGTTGTGAGTTTGACAAAGTTTTGCAACAGCGTCCTTGACAGCAGGTTGCCACCACAGCGCCACGGGACAGTAAGTGTCGCTCAGAGAAACGCCCAATGCTTCCAAGAGTTTTGGTGACAACTTCAGGCCAACGGCACATGCACGCTTCTATTCACCAGCGAGTGCCAAGCCGAGCCAGCTCACTTGGTCGTGGAACTCGTTGGTCACTGCCTTCAACCAAGGCTGCTCAAAACACTCTCTTGCGTCTTCCATAAACTCCAGCAGGCTGTCAGGAAAACATAAAAACAAAAGAAATAGGAGATTAACATAGACCTGCTAGTTTACAAAGTTGTAAATTACTATATGTGAATGAGCAAGGAACTAAGTATACTGTAAAAGCGGGTTAATTCAAACACGAGGTGGGCTATGAAATTGTTAAAGTTAAGCAGAGTTCGAATTGATTGTCGGGCTCTACAATGTACAAACAACGCCCCCACTGTGCAGGCAGAACCTAAAGAAGTTACCTCTGGACTCGTTATCACAAATTAAGTGCTACAACAAGTTTGTGGCAGGTGATTTTGTTAATTAAGTTCATGGAGCATTTAACAGTAAATAAAACTAATTCATCAGTGAATGATACGCCAGAAAAAATGCCAGCATGCATTCATGTGTGCAGTGAAACCAAATGCCAGAATATATAATGCTATTTATGCTCCAAAGCATGCTTATTTACATGGTTAATTTAACACAATTAAAATTCAAAGTGATCAGGGTCTCCCTTGACGTGTTCTTTGTGCGAGACTAAGGTTAATTTAACAAGAACAATCAATAATTTTCATATGCTTTCCTTTCTTCCATTGCGACCCAATGAGCATCATTTGTAGCTTGCCCAAGAGCTCCAGCACAGCATTCCAAATCTAATCTGCTGGGAAATACTGCTCTTTCTTTGTTTTGAATCTTAATAAATTTAGTTTGGTTGGTTTTACAATACTTTGTTATCACTCTGGGCAGACTTCTGTGTGAAGCGATGAAAACCGGGGGCTCCCGATTTAAATTATCTTTCATGGATGCCGGCTGACTTGTTCGAATTATCAGCCAACCACTAACATGCAGGTTCATGAAGTTCGTTCCCAAAGTGTCCAAGTAAAGAGAAAAAATGTGCTGCCGTATCCACGAATTGAATGATGCTTAGTGGGTGAAGCTCCGGAGGCAAACTTGGTAAACCATGAATCCTACGTACATTTTGCCTCTTCGATTTTATTACAACGCTCCCCCTAGCGCACATCGCCGCACTAAATCGAACCATTGCCTTCCACCAATGACACGTGCCATATGTCACATCATTCCTGTTTTACGAAATCTCGCATCTTTCACCATCAACTACAAGCACCGCCGTCTAGTTTATAACATCTTGCATCTTTTCATCATCAGCTACAAGTACCGCCATCTAGTGAACACTGCAAGAACTAAACGAGAGGTAGCTACATACAGGGGACGCACAGCCCACGCCTTAAGGAGCTTCGCCCCTAAATTACTTCAGTTGCTGTGATACATTCCAATCACAAACGGTTTACTGCTGCACCCAGGCCCATTCAACTGAACTGGCCAGAAAAATTAGGCTCTTTTAAAATTCGTCACTATAATCCATAATTGTATTTTTCCAAAATCGGTCTTTTCCTAAAGTGGAACTGAACTTAACATAAAAGCTACTGGCAATAACAAAGATGATTTTATATGTGAGCTCTAAAAATGGTGACATTTGAAAAGAGAAATAAAAGTTGGCAGATGTGTCAACAGCAATTGTTTGGGGCACAAAAATTATTACAGTCGAGCCCACATATAACGGCCCCGTTTAAAAGAAACTTTCGCTTCGCGTGACCGTGAAAATATATATTGGTTCAATGGCAGAAAATCGCACTTACAACGAATGCCTCCAAGCGCCGCTGATCGGTCACAGCGAACGGAATCGGCGGTCTGCTAAGTTCCGGGAAACCAATTTCGACCACCGATCAGGCATCGGCGAGGTGCCCATACATCCTTATTGTTAAACACCGACCATGCCTCCTCGCCCCTCTAGTTGCCGCTCTCCCCGACCACTTTTTCTTACGCAACCCTTCGTCCTTTGTTCCCTTGCTACACTGAGCACCTCGCATCGCCAGACGAGACCCGCGTTTTCACACTGTCACCGATATTTCGAAGACCGGTGGGCCATCTATCCTGTTTTCGATCGCTAGTACTGTCGTTGGCATCGCCAGCCTGGAGTGACCAGACCATTTGCCAACATCGTCGGCCACCGACTGTCTCCGATAGTTTGCGCCTAGTGCAGACGCGCACGCTACACCACCGACTCTGATAATTTGCGATGCGTTTTGTGTTTAGGACTTGTTCTCGCTCACTTTGCACTCAACTCAGCAAGCTTTCCACGCGCTTGCGGAAGCGCGAAAACGGCTATTAATTTGCCCGGAATTAATTGCGAAGTATGAAGTTCGTGAGGCCACGAAAACCCGCCGGTGCAACAAAACGATTTTTTGAACATGGCCGCCGAGTCTTCAAACACCGCCGCGAGCAACGGTACAGGCGGCCATGCACTCTTCCCAAGATTTAAAGACTTTCTTGGGGATTTTCGACACAAAAATTTTGGTCTGTCTGTCTGTACAGTTGTCTGTTTCTTCACTCTTAACGGCACCGGATACTTGAACGGCCGACCCCATACGCAGCGCCCACCAATGTTGCTCAAGGTTTAGCGTTCATACTTGTGCAATTATCTATTAAAAAGCAATTATCGCACATGTCTGGGGCACCATAACAATACGCATGTATTCTGCATGTGCGTCTTTTACTAAAAAAAGGCATACATAAGTTATTTTAAGGACCATAGCGCTTATGACGATGCGCTGGCCATGTAACGCTTGCACGAAAAGGCGAGCGTTTCCAACTTTTTGCTAAGACGAGACGGCGGTGGCACCTACCCGTCACCTTGCGTTCTACACCTTACCACCTCTGAGTGGGGTGCGCACACCCATTTCAGAGCCATGCACTTTATTTTCCAATAATACTGCCAGATGGCACTCCTGTCTCACGTGTGACATGACCTGATGCGCTCGTTTGCCTCAGCTGCACGCTCGAGGCACTCTAACGCAGCGCCCCCGGAATACCATTCACCGATTTTCTTGCGCAAAACATCAAATAAATGTTTTCTTCATTCTCTCCCCACGCAAGACTATCGTCTTCGACGAAATTCGCAGATTAACATGCAGACACGGGGCCATTTTTTCTACGTACGAGTTTCGCGGACCATTCAAGCAAGCTACTCAACCTGCCTCCTTCCCGTGTGTTTGGTTTTCAAGGTCGCCCTCTCGCCGCATTCTCCCCTCTCTTTATCGCAACTCCTTGTCTTTCTCTCGCATGTCTGCTCTCCTCTCTTGATCACAACCACTTCGTCAGTTTCCACTGCTTCGCGACGCCCACCACGCTGGCTCCAATTACTTTCGTTTTCTGACTGGAAACGGGCCCAAAGCTGTTCCACATGTTCTGGCATGTGTGTCGTGGTGCGCGTCTTGCTTGCTCTTGGTGTGCGTGTGTGGTCATGACGGCCGACGGGAGGACTAGCACGCTTTTTCCTGCCGTTCACAAAACATCAAAAGTATGACCACTTGGCTTGGCTTCAGCATAATCCGCGCATTAGGCACCGCATTGCGGAGCGCTTGCTCATAGCTGTTGACAACCTGGCAGCCAACTTGCCGCTTCGGGCGTCCCGGTATTCAGCTGTGACGATGCTGAATATTTCGTGGGCGGCGGTGATGGCTACATGCGCGCGAAACTGTTTTCGCGAAGCCGACTTCGTCGACGTCGGGCCCGATGTTGAGCCTGAAACTTCCGAAAAGGACCACTGCGGCGGCGATTCGTGGCAGCGCGTCGTCGACTCCGACCTGGGAGAGCGGGTGGGACATCAGTTGCGATGGTTTAATTACGGCCGATGATGATGATGCTGACACTGCGGAACCGTGAACGGATTAGGGAATTGTGAATGAAGTGCGCGGTGAGAGCGATTTGGAGGAATTGGACAGCGAGAATGACGAAACTTTGGAGCCAGTGCCTCATGCAGCTCATGCCATGGGCCTCGGCGAACGAGCACCCTGCCGTTTTAAATGAACTCGAGACCGCCCTTATCGCTTCTGCTCGTCGAAACACATGCATCACGGACTTTTTGGGGCAAAAAACGTTTCTGTTATCACTCGCAAATTCTTTTAAAAGCTGCGTTTTATTTACTACGAACTTCGAGATACAGCGAACGGATGCCGCGTCATGCTCAGGTTCGTTATAAGCGGGCTCGACTTACCTATATTATCTCTTCCTTGTAGGCTGTAGATGCAATCACAGGCTATTCGAGGTTCTTTAAGCATCTTACCTGCCGCCATGACATGTTCTACATTATGACATGAATACGAGTGGCACCACCAACTTTCAACTATGTTGTGAGAATGGGAAGGGCTTCTGTTTCTTTCAGACTTCATAGCTTACGTACTGCAATTGGTTGGTTCAGCTACTGGCAATATCAATCAATGAGAATACAACAGAAAATTTATTGCAGTGAACACTGAATTCACAGTAAGCACTATAAACAACCACAACCTGGTGATAGTCTCATGTAAGTGAAAAGCTGTCAAACACCTGAGGAAAAGAATATGGCTACGTGGTAACGCTGCCACCACTTGCTACTTTTCGTGTAAACAAAAATTCCGCCCTTTCGCCAATGAAGAGTGTGTCAAAGTACACTTATGCTTCTTGAATGCAGCAGGGCCTTGTTGTGCCCAAGTACAGTTATGTTTCTACGAATACAACACGGCCTTGTTACATTGCAGATTACTTTTTTTTTCAGGCTCTTTCCAACTACTCACCTTAAGCAGGTTCTGCTGAGTCCATCGATGAGAAGCGAATTGCGCGAGAGGACTGGAAGCATTATAAACTGCCACTCGGGCAGGCCCATGAGTGCGACTCCCGATTTCCTGAACATATCCAGTCTCTGTAGTAGAATGGTAAGAGGAAAAGACAGAAGGCAAAAGTTGACAGAGTGTTTTGAAAGCAAGATTCGAACGGCTGGTCAGTGTAAATCTCGAAGCATAGGCCGTCACCATCATGTTTGGAAACATTATTTCTTGTCATTTTACTTACTTATGGCTGAGTAAACGATGGCAGTTGTGTCTGACGTGCCGGACAACCACTTGCGATGAGCGCAAGTTAAACGCACGGTCGCCGTACTGCACCTATTGAATTTATAATGAGTGGAATTACCGCGACGTTCTTTCTGCAGCAGTTCAGCTCCATTCGTAAACGTTATTCGAGCCGCATGAGTCCTCCAGCAAGTTTGTCACGCGCCAGCGTTGCACATAATAACTCAGCTTTCACGCAGTACAATAGAACAGCGTAGCACAGCCTGGCGTGCCCTCACAGTGCTGTTAAGTACATGGGCCATAATTCTTAAAATCTCACAGTCCACAACGCATTTTGCCTGGTATGCACGACTTCTTCCTTAGTGTACTGTTTACAAACTGCACTGCTAAACGAACTGCGATACAGTGGAAAAACAGCAGCAGCGTACGAGCTTTTTGCCAGGGAATAGTGGACTGCAGACTCAAGATAACTTTGCCAGATGCCCTTACGATCCTTCAGCACTATAAATAAGAATATCAGTTAACCTGCGAGGACAGTAAATTCACAGCAAATCTAACTACAGCATGTGCCTGCGGGATCACTTGCTTCCTGTAGCATACAATAACTAGCGTTCTTGCCGGTTTCTCAAGCATAGTCGTGGCGGATAACTGAACAACTTTGCTCCAAGTGCGTAGTTCTTATAGTTATTGGCATAATGTACGACACAGATTAAATTCATACACGCCATTGTGAAGCATTGCTAACAATCTGACGTGGCTGTGCTCATAAGTTGGCTGCTGCACGAAGCACGCCAATTCCTTTCGTTCACTCCCACACCGTGGTACCACAGGCTCGGTGCACGTTTCCCATAGCATTGGGGCAGTGGACAAGGAATGGAAAGGTGAGGCATAGCATAGCCATGTATAGCATCACGCAGGCAGTACCTTGTGCAGCACAGCCATATAAGTGTGGCATAGTAAGGTTGCGAGAAAGAGAAGTGAAAAAGAGAAGGGAGCAGAGGGTAAGAGAGAGAAAGTATCACATAGCCATATACGGTGTGTGTGAGTGAGAATTTATTAGAAGGCAGAGAGGTTGGCCTGAGCTAGTTCGCTCTAGCCTGCTACTCTACACAGGAGATAAGGGAAAGGGGAAAGAAAGAGGGATGAAGGGTGATGATGGGGACAAGAAGAGGTGGTGCGTATGTATAGTAGCCACTTAGTATAGTACCCTACAGTCTAGTTTCTAGTCCAGTGCTTTTTATAAAGTCTATGTCACGGACGGCTATTTTCGGCGACACCGCGTCACGGCAATTAACGGGCGCCGTACTCCCCGACTGACCGTGAGAAACGGCGGCACATGAAAGAGAACCGATAAGTGCAAAATGGGGTGCTCTCCTTAGAACGTCGCCGCCGACAGTTAATCCTTTTGTAACTGTGGCGACGTCTGCAAGGTCGTAGAAGGCCGCGGTATACCCCGAACAAGGATTATACTACGAGACGTCCGGCTGAGAGCCAAACGTTTGACCATTCCCACGGGGAAAAGCGTGGGAAACGCTCTGGTGGCCAAGCCATATGACAACAACCCGACAGGTTGTCACTCTCGCTAGCTGTGGGCCCTCTCCCAATTAAAAAAGGGGTGGGGTCAAAATATTTTTGGGGCGGAGTTTCCCCTCAATTAAACGCGCATGATTGGACCCATGTAGAGGCCTCTTGTCCCCAAGGAAGAGAGCGAGGAGACACGAGGGGGATTTAAGCGCAGGAGTTTGCCCTGCTAGGCAGACTAGCCGCTGACCAAGATGGTGTAGAAACAGATCAACAAGCATCTCTTCTAGAAGTTTTTTAGTGTGGCTCTGTATCGGCTGGCCACCTAAACTTAGCCGTTCGTCTAGTTGTGACGCGATATTAACGTCTGCAACGTAGACATCGGGACTTCGCCTCGAGTTAGCTCAACCTGCTCGAAGTCACCTGCAAGCACTAGCCTCCCGGAGCCACCAGAGTTGCAACACCGCCGACATCGCAGTCGTGCCAGAATTCTCTTCGACTTCTCGCATCCGATCGTCGGGGACACAACGCTGCCGGTCATCACACGTATGCCTTCACCTGTTTATATCTTCAAACTTTCTACTCCGTATTTCTATTGTTGTTAGTTTGTGTAGTTTGTGATAGTTCTCTCGCGTAAGCTGATTTATTGTTTTGTATATATTTTTTAGTTGCATCAACTGTTGATGTGCTTTGTTAGTTGTATTGAAGTGTTGTATTATATCCCGTGTGCTGCAATATCACTAGAGTAAAGTTGTTTTGTTTTCTCACGTCTCTAATCTCTTCACTGTCTCTGCTT
Source organism: Rhipicephalus microplus (assembly GCF_043290135.1). Classification (NCBI taxonomy): domain Eukaryota; kingdom Metazoa; phylum Arthropoda; class Arachnida; order Ixodida; family Ixodidae; genus Rhipicephalus; species Rhipicephalus microplus. Next base: position 192,493,839 of record NC_134701.1, read on the forward strand.
GCGTGCGGAACGAACCAACCTGCTGTCATTCCCGTCGCCGACTTCGCGCTGGCGATGCTTGAGTGGCAGCTGGTAACAAAACTGGCGTCCGCGAGACAGGACGTTCCGTACAAGAATAGGACAGTGAGGGGTGAACGAGAACCGTGCGGACAGCGTTGTGATAGAGCCGCACAGTTGAAGCGGTTGCATCCTGCATATGATTGCGCTGGTTTTTAGTGGCATTATAGTGACAGTTGCAATATGCAGTGTATGGATTTTGATAAGTGGATCACGCAAGGTAAACAGTTAGGCCTCGAGGGCGCCGAACTGAGACAATGGGTTAAGTAGCAGCAGGAATAGGCGCAGGCGTTAGCCAGAGAAGAGCGAGCATGGGCCCGGGAAGAAAGGGCGAAAGAACGAGAAGCGGCAAGGGAAGCCGGAGAACGGGAAGTGCAGTTACTGCAATTAAAGATTCGCCTCAGTGAGGGTAGCAGGGTTAGCCGATCCAACAGTGAGCATGGCGATGCCGTCGAGAAACTGTCATTTGAGCGAGACACATGGTGTCAAGGGCTACTCACGGTTCTGCCTTGCAAGGCAAATGAAGCTGTTGCGCGACTCAGTCAGCAGAACGCGAACAACTACGAGGTAGTTAAGGCAGAGATGTTCCGGACATTCGGAACTTCTGTCTGGACAAAAGAAGAGCAGCTCAGACAAGAGTCTGAAGGAAAACGCGAAACAGAAAGACAACAGTCTCAAAGTGAGGGGCGTCGGAAAGCGCTGGACGTTAAAGTGTGGCAGGAAGCGCTAGAACCAGAAATCGCGCTAGAAAGGGGCCCGCATATTCTCGAATGCATTCATATAAATGATGTAGAGAACGAGGCCTTGGCCGGTCTCGAAGTAGAGACAGTATCAAAAAACGGTCTTAGCCAGGATGAGGTCTGTGCCAGCAGCCCTAATGGACTTAGTAAGAAGCTGGAAACCATCCTCATGCCTCGAGAGGACGTCTCGAGATCGTCACATGCAGATAAGGTTAGTACAGTGGCTAATCACAGCGAGAACTCGACTCTTCAGGAGTGCAGCGATGCCATCGGAGAGGGCCCAGTTAATGGTTTCATCAGCATTAACAAAGATAATTTGGCCCGGCAGTCTGTCGTGGCACCGAGTTCAAAATGTTTGAGCGGGGGGCAAAATGTAGCACAAGCTCCAAAGAGCTTCCAGACCACTCAGTTCCCGACGCGACATGATGATGGCATTGAGAGAAAAGAGGCAAGCAAACATCGCCGAAAAAGAAAGAAGCGAAAGCGTTCGGAACTTCGTGAGCCTAGGGCAGGTCCCGCTCCTTCCCAACAAAGACGACAGGCTAGGCCATGCATCCGTTTCAAGAAACGTCAATGGTGGCGTTCATGAAGACACAAGCGGCGAGCCAGGTGTAGAGGGGGAAAAGGAGGTGCGTCACCCGAACGAAAGGCGCGGTTCATTTCGACGACTTCAGGAAAGCGGCCTTCCCCGAAGGTTCAATGTCAAAAAGGCACAACGGCTAAGTACTGCGTGGGGGCGACCACAAAGACACTATTACCCAGGCTTCCCTCCTGTTTCTGGCGTCCCTTGCACATTCCTGAGGGGAGCCCGCCGAAATGCAGAATGAGGCGTGACAGCAGGACACAGCCTGGCTTTCGCGCTTTTTGTAAACTCTGGCTTGCTCGAAAGCCGCCGGGAAAGCGACCCCATCGTGTGCGGTTCAAGCGAATCTAATTGAGAAAAGGGGGGCGGTCAGTTGAAGAATTGTTGCACGTGCGTGCTAAGTATGGTTACTTAGTGTGGCTTTGCAGATGGAGACTTCAGTCATAATTTTTGCAAGTACGTGATGCGGTGTAAATTGTTCAGAAGGAAAACCGCCGAGCCAAAGGCTGAAAGTTAGCATCGAATTAGTTTAATCATGAGTGCGAAATTTTGCATAAGGTAAAAACCGAGAAAATGTGTCAATTTTCTAGTTGTTTCAAAGGTTTAGTGTGGCATCGTATGACTCCACTGCCATGAGGATGTGGCATGAATGAGCTTTTGAGGAAGATGTTAGCATAAACCGAATGATCTCGTAAATTGATTAAGATTGGCGTGACCCGGTACAGTTGTCGTTGCGCGCATTGAGACTTGAGGTCTATGAGCATGTTTTTTTTTTTCCTTCCGTCGGTTGTTTTCTGTTTGTATGCACGTATTTCATTGTATAAGAAGTGTATTTTGAGTTATTTTCTTTTTGCTTGGTGCATTGGTTGTTTTTACTTGCTGTAATGCACATTGAAGGATTGCACTACAGTTGAGGAGCGCACCTGTTCCGTTTTATTTTGTAGTATACATTCGTGCAGTGTATTCTGTATTGATGGCTGCCGTACACGGCTATCTTCTCTTCTTGTTTGTATGGCGCATTGATATTGTTGCGTGTAAATGAAGCTGGTACTCTAACCATTGTTTGTTTTTCCTTTTGTTGTTACTTTGATGCATTCTGCCTATTTATGTTGTGTATGAGAGGGACAGTCCTCATGCCTCCCTTGTTGGTGGTGTTTTGTTCCTTGTTCTCGAAAAAAATTCCCCTCCATGCGAACAAATGTTATGAATAACATTCTGAAAGTGGGGGGCAATGTCACGGACGGCTATTTTCGGCGACACCGCGTCACGGCAATTAACGGGCGCCGTACTCCCCGACTGACCGTGAGAAACGGCGGCACATGAAAAAGAACCGATAAGCGCAAAATGGGGTGCTCTCCTTAGAACGTCGCCGCCGACAGTTAATCCTTTCGTAACTGTGGCGACGTCTGCAAGGTCGTAGAAGGCCGCGTTATACCCCGAACAAGGATTAGACTACGAGACGCCTGGCTGAGAGCCAAACGTTTGACCATTCCCACGGGGAAAAGCGTGGGAAACGCTCTGGTGGCCAAGCCGTATGACAACAACCCGACAGGTTGTCACTCTCGCTAGCTGTGGGCCCTCTCCCAATTAAAAAAGGGGTGGGGTCAAAATATTTTTGGGGCGGAGTTTCCCCTCAATTAAACGCGCATGATTGGACCCATGTAGAGGTCTCTTGTCCCCAAGGAAGAGAGCGAGGAGACACGAGGGGGATTTAAGCGCAGGATTTTGCCCTGCTAGGCAGACTAGTCGCTGACCAAGATGGTGTAGAAACAGATCAACAAGCATCTCTTCTAGAAGTTTTTAGTGTGGCTCAGTATCGGCTGGCCACCTAAACTTAGTCTAGTTGTGACGCGATATTAACGTCTGCAACGTAGACATCGGGACTTCGCCTCGAGTTAGCTCAACCTGCTCGAAGTCACCTGCAAGCACTAGCCTCCCGGAGCCACCAGCGTTGCAACACCGCCGACATCGCAGTCGTGCCAGAACTCTCTTCGACTTCTCGCATCCGATCGTCGGGGACACAACGCTGCCAATCATCACACGTATGCATTCACCTGTTTATATCTTCGAACTTTCTACTCCGTATTTCTATTGTTGTTAGTTTGTGTAGTTTGTGATAGTTCTCTCGCGTAAGCTGATTTATTGTTTTGTATATATTTTTAGTTGCATCAAGTGTTGATGTGCTTTGTTAGTTGTATTGAAGTGTTGTATTATATCCCGTGTGCTGCAATATCACTAGAGTAAAGTTGTTTTGTTTTATCACGTCTCTGATCTCTTCACTGTCTCTGCTTGCGTGCGGAACGAACCAACCTGCTGTCATTCACGTCGCCGACTTCGCGCTGGCGACGCTTGAGTGGCAGCTTGTAACAGTCTAGAACAGCCTTTGTAGCAGTTTTTGACACTGTTTGGTCTTTCATTGCTGACAATATGTGGCTTTCACTTAATGGTGTTCGTCCAATGCTTGCCAACGTTGCAGTTAGCATTTCTCTTTGTGCCACGTATAATGCACAGTCACAAAATATGTGAGCTATCGTTTCGCGCACTTGGCAGCGTTCACAATTTGGGCTGTCCGCACGGCCGATTAGGTGGGTGTAGTGACGAGTGAAGGCGACGCCCAGGCGAATTCGGTGCAGTATATTAGCAAGTCTTCGGCTAATTTTATCTGGAAGACGAAAAGTCATACTGGGGTCTGTTTCCCGCAGGCGCTTGTTCCGGTGATCTGGTAGCAACCAGTAAGTGGCAGCGCATTCACGCATCAGTGATCTCAACAATGTGTTGACGTCACCTCGCGAGTAGGGTACTTTGACGTACATAGGAGCGTTGTATATTGCCGCTCTTGCTTCGCTATCGGCTGTTTCGTTGCCAACCAGGCCGCAGTGTCCAGGAATCCATTGGAGTGTAATCAAGTGACCACCCCTGTGTGTTAGGTCAAATGCTTGGACGATTCTTAACGTTAACTCGTAAAATTGGCCTCTTCTTAAGCAAGAATGGATAGCTTGAAGCGCTGATTTTGAATCAGACAGAATCGTTCATTTACATGGTACTTGGTCCATCACAAATTTTATGGCTTCTTGTATAGCAACAAGTTCTGCAGCTGTCGAAGATGACCTATGATCTAATTTGTACTGTCGGAAAATACCGAGTTGAGGGACCACGAAGGCTGCAGCTGAGGCGGATGAAGTTACGGATTCATCGGTGTAAATGTGCACAGAGTCGCTGTATCGGTCATCTAAATGTGCCAAGGTGAGTTGCTTGAGGGCAATATAAGAAACATGCGACTTATACGAAATTCCACGTATGTGAAGGCACACCAGCGGTTTAGTCAATGTCCATGGAGGCACTGCAGGGATTACGGCAGGTGCAAAGCCTGACGGGATCATGTGCCTATGCGTATCGAGGCATCGCGAATAGGTACAGCCTGGTCGGTCCACTTGTAGCGAAGACAACGGGTGCTGTGCATGTTGGGTCAGCAGACGAAGGTGCACTCGAAGAGGCTCACAGGACGTGTAAACCTGTATAGGGTAGGTGCGTGACTCCTCTATAGTGCCAGAGGTAGATGTGCACCGTGGTAGGCCAAGGCATATTCTCAGTGCTCGTGCCTGAAGGCTCTCTAAAGTACGAAGGCACGTTGCCCGCATGTTGGAAAGCACAGGTGAGCTGTACCTTATATAGCCCACAAAAAATGCCTTGTATAACTGCAGGAGACTTTTCTCCGAAGGGCCCCATCTCAGTCCTGCTATAACACGAAGAACATACACAAAACTGATTAGTTTGTTTCTCAGCACAGTCACATGCTTTGACTAGGACAGGTTGCGATCAATGACGACCCCTAAATAGCGGTGGTGCTTAACCACGGGAATCACTGCTCCGTGAGCGAAGATTGGGTACCGCGACATTGATTTCTTCGTAAATGCCAATGCAGCACATTTTGCTATTGAAAGTTCCAGGCTCTGACGACGTAAGTACTTAGATGTTATTGATGTGCCTTGTTGTAGCCTTGCTCGCAGTTGTGGTCGCGTTGCTCCAGATGCCCATATGCATATGTCGTCCGCATACGCACTGATTCTGACAACGTCGGGAAGCTCAGCTTCAAGGCCAATGAGTGTTATGTTAAAAAGCATGGGGCTCAGGACGGCGCCTTGTGGAACTCCACGGCTTACGAGGTGCCTGGCCGTGTCACCGTCGGATGTCGACATAAAAATGGTACGTCCTCTGAGATAGCTCCCTATCCATGTGTGTAGTCGGCCACCTACGCCGATGTCTTCAAGTGCGTCAAGAATGGCCTCATGGTAGACGCTATCGTACGCGCCCTTTATATCTAAGAAAATGGCCCCTACCAATCTCCGACGTTGTCTTTCCTTTTCAACAGAAGAAAGTAGATCTACAACACCATCTATAGATGATCGACCTCTACGGAAGCCATTTATAAAATCTGGTAAGCCGACATTATTCTCCAGCAGCCATTCCAATCTTGCCAGCACCATGGGTTCCATCACCTTACCGAAGCAACTGGCTAGGGCAATGGGTCTATAAGAAGACAACTCGTGTGAACACTTGCCTGGTTTCAGTAAGGCCTCTATGCGGCTGCACTTCCAACTCTCTGGTACTGTCGCTGTTTCCCACATAGAGTTGTAGAACGACAAGAGAGCCTGCCTTGCTTCCTGGCTGAGGTGATATAGAGCCGAATAAGTAATTCCGTCAGGCCCTGGTGCGGACGACCGTCTGGACGTAGAAATCGCAGCGTCGAGTTCGTGCATTGTGAATGGCAAGTCGAGGCGATCGTCGCTGGATGGCGGTGAGGCTAAATACGAAGGTGATATCGATAAGGAGGACATACCTACGAGTAAGTGGCAGTAATCTTCTGCAACCTCTACTTCAGGTCGACCTTGATTTAGAGCCAAAGATCGGAAAGGGAACAACTGTTGAGTGGGCATCTGAAGGCTTCGGACAGTTTGCCATATTCGAGACAGGGGTTTTCTAGGATCAAGAGAGCTACAAAATACCCTCCACCGTTGCCTATCGAGCTTATCGAGGTGTCGCAATACATGTCGTTGTGCTTGGCGTGCTGTAGATAGGTCAGCTGGTGATTTCGTTCTCCTGTATTTTCTCTCTGCCCGGCGACGAATTGCACGAAGGTATTCATATTGTGCGTCAAGTTGTGATCTTGGTAGCGACACATTCACAAGTTTCGTATGCGTTGTTAAGGCTGATGAAATTAGGCTTTCTATTTCAGATATAGATTGAATGTTCCCGCACTGAGCATTTACAGAAGCTTGGAATCCTGGCCAGTCTACGCTTTTCACGGGCCGGGGAGACGAACGATGGAAACTTTTTAGCTGTATATATGTAGGGAGATGGTCACTTCCATGTGTTTCAACGTCTACAAACCAACAGGTGGTAGGCAAGAGACTTCTGCTCACAAAACATACGTCTAGACAGCTGCTGTACGATGCGCCACGGAGGAAAGTAGGTGAGCCATCGTTAATGGACATAAGGCCTTGATTGAGCACAAAATCGGCAATGTCCCTGCCGCGGGTGTTCATTGAGGCAGAACCCCACATGGGATGATGTGCATTAAAATCCCCAACTAATACATGTGGTCCAGGGCAAGCTTGGAGAACAGACAAGAGATGGGGACAGTCCACGTGGCTTCTAGGAGGAATGTATCCACCAATGATTGATATTGAACATCGCTTGTGCTTTATAGATAGGCAAATATAGTCGTTAGAAGCATAAGGAGCCACGGAATGTCTCACGTACGTTAAATCTTGACGTACGCATATAATTACTTTGCTCGCATTTCGATCATCACGTGACCACAAAGTGACGTATCCGGAAATACGAAACGACGACATCATATTCGGCTCACATATTACAACCAACGGAAATTTGTATTTAAACATCCGTTGTCGAAAGTCAGACAATCGGCTTCGCAAACCCCGTGCGTTCCACTGCATTATGGCCGAGGTGCGCACACGTTCATCGAAGAAATTCGCCATATTGTTTATGGAAGGGTCAGCAGTAGCGGTTCCAGCACGTTGAGGATCTGCACTGCTGTTTTCGCTCCTGGTGTGTGTAGCTCGTTGAGAATCGCACGAATAGATTTTAATAGATGCTTCAGCATAGTTTGGCTCTTCTGAGTGTCTTGCCTATCATTTTCCGCCCTCTTTGAAGTTGCAGCCCATGATGTGGCCTTTTTTATTGCTCCAGTCGGTAGCGAAGGCCACTCAGTATCTGAAGCATCGGCGTGCAACGCGGGCGTTGTTCCACTTTCTGCATCCCTGGGACGTGGTGCATACAACATGGGTGTAGCGGCCAGATAATGCGTATGCGTATGTTCATCTGTTGCTGATGGTGACGCATCACTCCTATGTCCACTATGCTTTCGCTGGTGCCTACGTTTTGGACGACGTCTGTGTTGGCGGATGGACATGACGGCCTCTCTGTGTGTCGAGTTGTCTCTGACCATCTTCCGCAGGACGCGAATTCTTCTTTGATCTTCGGGCACTCCTTCGACGTTGCTTCATGTGCACCAGAGCAGTATGGGCATTTCAATGGAACAGCAGTATCGCAGTTTTCCACCTTATGAGACCCGCCGCACCGCTGGCAAGTTGTCTCACTTTTGCACACTGCGCTGACGTGTCCCAACTTGCAGCACTTGTGACACTGCAAAGGCCGTGGCACGTAAGGGCGCACGGGATGTCTCACGTATCCAACCTTCACGCTAGGGGGCAGAGTCTCAGAATCAAATACTAGTTTGATGCAGCGAGACTGCCCGAAGCGGCGTATGGTCACGATTTTGACTGTCGATGTCACAAGATTCTGCAGGTCAGCGTCTGTGATGTCAGCGTCGACGTCATTTATCACGCCAGTCGTTGTTCCTTTCCCGTGAGCGAGAAACGCGCGAACTATATATACGGTGCTATGAAGGCAAAACCATGTACACCACAAGCATGTACAGTATTTCTAAAAGATTTACTGCAACACAAACTCCACAAAATTATACCAAAATTACATAGATGTTTTGCAACCTATGCAGTTAGCATCCCTAGTGCCACACGCACTTCTTGTTTTCACTCTTGCTGTATTTGGTTTACGCCCACAAAGACTGTCAGCGACGGTCAGCGCAAACTGCAAGTCAGTGTTCTAGAAGCTCAGTGTTCTATAGTATCGTTTTGTCAAAATTAGGTGAACAACACGGACATTACAGATTATTCTGAAATTTACATGGCCGCTAGCGATAACGCTGGTATATTTGATGGCGCATGTACACTAAATGCCGACGCGCGTAACGGCCTGTCATTGGATAGAAAGCCGATGCTATGTTCCCTGCTATCAGTGCCAGTGTGTTGCTGTAATCTGACTTTCTGTTTCCTGGCCTCAAGTTTGGCCATATAAAAAGTTTCATATTCGACATACCCTCTGCTGCCTTCATGAACGTCCCGACCACGTGACAGTGACACGTGGCATACACTGACAACAAAGCAAAGGTCACCCACTCCACTAACAGGTACATAAGTACCTATGTTAATTACTGGTAGGAGGCCACGGTTGTTGCTGCAAGCCGATTTATCGCAACGAATGAACAACAATTCCAGGAATTTTTTTCTCACTTTTGTTTCTAAACAAGCATCATCACATTGTTAAGTCGAAGGTATACCCTGTTGTCCAGCAATGTTCAACAAGCTCTGTATTGGAATGCATGACATGGGTGGCATTAGCAATGTCCCCTCTGTGTTCTTTGAGTGTTGTTATTCTTTTCTATCCTGTCTTGCCTATGTAAGTATCGCTGCAATCCTTACATTGTACATTGTAAATTACCCCGCTTAGATCGTTCGCAGGTGTATAATCTTTGGGCTTAGCGGACTTGTGTCCCAAGGTACAATAAGGCTTGAAAATAGTTTCTATGGCCAGCAGATGCAAGGCTATCCTAACAGAGCCTGATGTTCTCGAACGTAAGGAATAGACCCAATGGGTGTCTTCTTTCTTCGCGATATGCTCCTTTTTCCTTTTTGCATGCTCTCCTGGGTGTGATCAATAAATCTCGTGGAATAATGCTTCATGTCACTGCAACTATGATTAGAGCACACCACATCACAAAGTGACACGATCGTCCTGACGACAAACTGTTTATGTTCAGCCAGGTGACGAGATTGAAAGGACGAAAATTCCCTATGTCAGATTGCTTCTGGTAGACTGTCGTTTCCACCCTGCCATTGTCACCCCTATGTACAATCATTGACAGGCTACAGTACTCTTGACAATAAAGACCGAGTTTTTACGAAGCAGTAGTCATTAGAAGCCTTAATAAAATACTTGGAAGAAATTGTGTTTGTACTGCAGACGTCGACTGCAACTACGTGCACTGCTCAAGTCGGATACCGTCAGCTATAGGACAAGATGTGACCTCGTGTAGGAGCAGTAAATAGCATGACCCGAAAGATTTTCTCCGATCACAGAGAACTATTAGGGGATATGAAATGTGAGGTGCAATACAAAAAGTCGGAAGCTATTGCATGCTACATCTCGTGAATTAGTGTGAATACACTGAAAACTCATTATAACAAAGTTGCATCTTACACAAAAAAAGAGTTTGGTATAGCCGAAACTTCGTTTTAAATGTATATTTCAGATAATATAATTATTGCGAGGCTATTTTTCAAATACTTCGCTATGACCAATATTTTATTATAACCGTGTTTGTTATATCGAGGTGTGAGACTAGTGCTACAGAGTAAAAAATGTTTGTTGGCTGCACTTGTTAAAGACTTTTCTGTGCTGTTCGCCCTATGACTGTTTCATAGCTACACCTCACAACTGAGAAGCTATGTCAAAGAAACGACACTCTGAGCACAACCGGTAGTTTGCCGTAATCTAAAAGTGGTCCTATGCATTCACGAGATCGACCGTTTGGTGGTAAAATGAGATAGTACTATGCATGAAATGAAAGAGAGAATCACTGCATAGCTGTACAAGCATGCCTTGAAAGCTTCAGAACCAAAGAGAGCACAGACCTGCACCCTTGAGAGCGGGGTACTTCCACCAGACACCAGAAACGACACAGCTCGGTGAGGCATCGAAATATGCTAACCTGCAAGATAGCACAATACATGACAAGTGCTATTAAGTCACTGAGATACTTTATCTAGAGCTCATGTAATGGCCCCGTGTTAAAGTACACTTGCAAAGCAAAGAACTTTGAGCCAGACATCTCTGAGCCACCAGGTAGTGTTTCCCAACATTATGCAAAGTATCACCTGCATCTTATTAAGGCGATATAATTCGTTTACAAAAGCCTCGTGGAAACTAAGAAACAACACAATATTATGACCCTTTAATTATGGGAGTACAAACGATTAATTAATACTTTCATTAGCAATGTTCCAACCTCCCAAAACAGCGCCAGGCCTAGGAGAGATACTTTTGTTGTGGGCTTCAGATTAACTTTCCACCACCTGGGAATTTTACCCCATGTGATGGGTTTAGCAGCTTATCATTCCTTTCACATTTTGTATTCGCCATTGCACATGCCTATTTTCCTTGGATGATGACACTTTGTGCAATAAAGATTCATTCAGTAAGGCATCGACACATCGATGTGAGCTTTTACAGTGTTCTCGTTTTATTTGCTCAGAAGGTTAAAAGCGAACCGTGGTTAGTGAGCCTCGAATTCAGCTTTCTTAAATAGCTTACAAACAACAACCACTGCCCCACCTGCTTTTCAAGGCTCTGGAAGAAGAACAGCTGCATGAGTGGCTCCCAGATGCAAGAGAAAAAGTGGTCAGGAGAGGTCAGTGAAAAGTTGGACACAAGAGCCAGGATCTGCTCCCAGTAATGATCACCACCCCACGTTGCCACACAGTTCATAAGCCACTTATCTACGGCAGGTGGATTCTCCTGAACAAAAAAAACAGAAAACCACCAGCATTTATGGATTACCACACGACGCATGGTTCGGCACTGTAACTATGCACACGACATCAATCTCATCTCGACTTCAAATATTAATACACTTCTAGAAAGAGGTTCTCCAAGACAACGTTCAAATCATACTTCACAACACCAATTCAAAACTTTATATAACATACCTTTTTATATACACAAATGACAAAGACTAGTTAAAGCAACTCAGTACTGTAACTGTGCATATGACATGAATCTCAGCTTCACAAGTAGCAACAATCAGTTGAAGAAAACAACCATTATTACAACTTGTTCATAATTATATTACAATGGACATGCTATATTTCAAACTCTGATGCTATTTCGTACTCTTGGTTAATTCCAATGAATTTCAAACTTTTGGTTGGCCTGCTAAATTTTCAACAAGTTTAAAAGGTGTTCATTTAACGTTCATCAACTGGCCCATTCTGCTTATTTAACTTTTTTTTTATCCTTACTTATCCACTTGCTGGAAAAGCTAGCTGCCTTTGTTTTTTTTTCAACTGAGCATTTCAGCTCATATACAGAGGACACTCATTATAAAGAACTCTAAAGGAACCGAGAAAATCCATTTCATTTTACAGGAGCTCCATTTACAAAGAGGCAAACAGAGGTACAGTTTAACCATTTTATAAGAGTAATGCACCATACAGCAATTTCTGTCTTTCACGTGAAGTCTCTTATAACCAGGGTATTACATATAAATCATCTGATCAACACCTATTTCAATGTAGGGACGCTGGCGTCTATTATACCCATTTGTCTCTTACATCAGCGTGGAAGTGTACTGACTGCGAGCATGAAAACAATCATTATGATAGCAGTCATTTCATTAAAGTAGCAGTTCCATTTATAGAATATAAATTTACTGAATGAACACTCTATTATTCAAAAAGCCGCAAAAAAGCCAATTGTCTGCCTGCTATTTCCAGTGGTCAAAACCATGAGCAAAAAAGTAGCAAAAAATATACACAAGGACAGCGAAAAATAGATGTAATAATCAGCCACCTGTGCTTTTTCTGGTAGTTTACACACAGTTATGCTCCTTCTTGCAATTAATAATTCAGTCTTCTGATAATTCAAGTTAAACTCTGGTATCCCCAGAATTGAAAGTGCGAATAATCGAGAATCTGCCAAATCGGGGATGAAGGATTGTTTATGTGAATGACAAATAAAACAGATAAGGTGAACAGCAAAGCTTGTAGAAAGCTATCGACAACATTAAAGGAATGATGTCCATGAAGGCAAATCTCATAGGGGATATATTTTATGTAACATTGGCCATTTGTCAGCATGATTTCACATAGAATGGAGCTGATGACCAGCTCATTATTAGCGGTTATATAGAGTTTACAGTGTAAGTTAGACATCCATCATGGTCGAGGATGCCAGCAGTAATGGGGAAAGGGTGATCAAGTGCGACGAGTGCTTGGGCTGATTCCCCGTGCTGAAATTATTTGTCAATTTACCTCCTGAGATGTGAATGGCTACCGAAAAAAGCCTACGTGGTGTCCAAAGAAGCCAAAGTGCCGAATAAAAAGATAACTGATTGACTGTTACGTTTGCTTTAACGATGCAGGAGCCTGTGTTCTCACCTGGAGTATGCTGACCATTGTTGCCAGTGATGTGAGGAACTTCTTTCCTTGAACATTTTCTGGACTCCTGAATACTGGACAGCCAAAGTACAGCAATATAGCAAGAGCAGCTCTGCAAGCACAAATCATTATCACCAAGACTTAAAACAAAGTCAGTGGCATCAGATGGGGGAGAGGTACAGCAGCTTTCATTAGTCAATGATGCCAGCAGAATGCACGAACATGATGGGAAACTTGAGGTGTCTCCACGAGTTAAAAAAGTTGAAATGTTAAATAATGAGGCCAAATTTCAATAATGCACCATCTACTGAATGCCCCATCAACTGGAAAAACACTGGACAACTGATTACAGCCCGAGATACAGACTATTCAACGAAAAAATTTGGGCTAGTAGGCAATAACTGACCTTAGACACCTCAACAGGTGTGAAAGAATTCCAACACAATGTACAGATTCACTTTCAGAATGGGCGCAGACACAGCATCAAGCTGGTGAGGCCCTTGCATTCATGGCAATATCAAAGTGCGTTAAACGACTTGCCCACTGAAAATTCTCCGACCTACCTGCTTCCTTTGTCTATGCATGCTTCTAAGACATAATAATCACAATGTTAAGTTTCTGTGTTAGAGGTACTACGCTTGAAACCTATAAAAATGTTTTTATTTTGCAATGCTTTCTTTCCATATTCCGTTACTTATATGAAGTGGCCATGCTATTGCCCACAGACAACTCACAAATAATTTCGCCAGGTGTTTTGCTCACATAAGGTCTTCCTGCTTCAAATCAGGCTCCTCTCAAGATGACACAAAGCTCTATTCTACCAGAAATGACAGATCAATTAGATGAATTGCCATTTTTGGTACACCAGCATAGACTGAGGGCATGGCGTACCTGATCTACTGAAACGAACCTACTGTTTCAAGTGCAGTTATTGTTTTCAGCTAATATATTATTAGCAGCACCCAGAAGAGGTGTAATTAAACTTTATAAGATATTCAAAGATGGTGTGGGAGCATTCAGGTGGTTTTGCGTGTTGCCTTCAATATTTGAGTACATCCTGGCTTACGAAGACTGATGTATGCATGTAATATTTGGCCCTACTGACATGCTGCGTACCAGCCCAATCAGATATTTAGAGTGAAAGTGGCAAGTGTAGAGGGAGAAACAAATAAGGTAGCCAAACAACTCACCATCAGTGAGTGTGATTCGCAACAGTCTCTGAAAGTGGGCCAGCTGGCGATGCTTTCCCTCACTGACCATGGCCTTCAATATTTCCGGGTTCAAAAACACTTTCATCAAGTAGAGGGGATGCCTCTTGAGAACAAAAAACACACATTCCGTAAAAATACCATTTTTACATGGTGACACAACAGCAGAAGACTACAAGCAATGTGAAAGTAAGCAAATCTGGCTGCAGGTGTAGTGTGTCACACACAACGCACCAGGAATTGGACACAAGAAAAAACGTTCACCCGTTACAATCTTCAGTTCCTGAATAATGTTTAGAGCTCAGATCTTGGACCGTCCCTTCCTGCACTAAGCTGCGTTGATGGTGGCATAAGCGGCTTAGCGAGCGAGGACGAAAGGGAGAGAATGTGGAGCGCTGTGGAGGATAATAGATGGCGATAGATAGGACAGGGCGGGAGAAGGAAACGACAGTGGTGATACAATTGGTTCTGCAGCTGCCACCGCGGCACCACAGTAGTGTGCGCTGTCGTACGGTCGCCGACGACACCTTCACTAAAGTATGCGCCAACGGCATCAATCGATACCACGCACAAAAATAAAGTGCTGCTTGAACGGATGCCTGTATGCGGCAGCTGTTGTGGAACTCGCCCACAGGCTACATTTGGTGGTCTCCCGGTTAGTGAGGCAGTCGCGCTACGGTCCATCTGAGGCAGTCCATGTAAAATGTACTGCATGAAAGTGTCCATGCCAGTTACACTTCTACACATACATAATGCCGTGCATATGCACCAGTGGTGGCGACAACGAAGCAGCGCGAGTGCCCTTGGCCGAGGGCAAAAGACGACGAAGTCGTTGCAGTCTTTTTCCTGCGATAGATACAGCACATTTGTTTGAGGCGCTTTGTGTGCTCTTTGATCCCGCGTCGTCACACTGGTGGAGGTGCTGGGTAATCTTAATGCTTGGCACCCCTTCGCGGACCCGACATTCGAGCCCGGAATCGCTACCAGCCATCGACACACCAGTCCACCGTTTCAGTCGCCTTCTGCAAGGCCTGGCTCCCGAGCTCGATCCCTTGCCAGAAACTGCCAGCAATCGCTTGCCTCCTTCAGCCACCATGGCTACTGCAGCTCCATCGCACATGACACTTGGGAATCCCATGACTCCTGACTGCTTTCATGGTGAGACCTATGAAGACGACCAAGACTGGCTGGACCAGTTCAAACGCTGCACGGAGTACAACCAATGGGCCACCCCAGAAGACAAGCTCGCGAATGTGTACTTCTACCTGAAAGACAACACCCAGACTTGGTACATCAACAGGGAAAGAAGCATGGCTAGATGGGACGATTTCCACAACCGGCTGATTGATACCTTCACTAGTCTCGACAGAAAGGAAAATGCACAACGTCTCTTGGAAGCTCGAATTCAAAAACCAAATGAGAGAGTTGCTATGTTCACCGAGGACATGACCCGTCTTTTTGGCAGGGCAGATCACAAGATGCCAGAAGACAGGAAGCTGCGGTATCTATTGCGAGGCGTGAAGGAGCAACTGTTTGCTGGGCTTGTAAGAAATTCACCAACCACAGTAGCGGAGTTCACGAAAGAAGCCACAGCTATTGAACGGGCCCTATCACAACGGTACCACCAGCAAAACCCGGTCAACTTTCGAGCGAGTAGTCCCGTTGAGACTGCGGCGAGCCTCTGCGACAACGACAGGCCTCTGCGGGAAATCATCCGGGAGATTTTGAGGGAGGAGCTTTGGCAGCTTTGTTTAATTCCAGCAACCGAACCGATGCTGGCATTGTCTTTTGTCGCTGGCATTGTCCAAGACGAAGTCCGTCAGGCTCTCTCTTCATAAGGCTATGATGATGTGCGACGACATTTTACTTGTGCTGATGCAGTACGACGCCCCGTCGTCGCACATTCGGCACAGCGGACTCCAATGACTGGACCACCACCAACCCTGCAAACTCTGTTTCGCCTTTACCGTTTAGTAGAGAGAAAAGCATGACAGCGTTTAACTGTTTTTGCATTCTTGACGTAACGACTAGGAGAGGAAAAATGACATTCTGGTCGCGTTCAATTGCACCTGCTTGATTGAATCGTGCAGCGTAATATGCCAGCCAGATTTTTTCGCTACAATGTTTTCTTTGATCTTCGCGTTCTTTCATTTCGGTGTTGAAAACGTTCATCAGCTTTGGACTATACGTTATTCTCTGGCTTCACGCTGCAATAATAGTATTTGTAAAGCGTGCTTCACCTGCAGTAGTCACTTATGAAGAAGAAAACAACCTTCCCCAATTGCAAAAGTAGTACTTATAAAGCGTGCTTTGCCTGCACAAGTGACACAAGTGAAGGAGAAAACAACTATCACCAATTGCAAAAATAGTACTTGTAAAGCGTGCTTCACCTGCATTGCTGACCTATAAAGAAGAAAACAACCTTCACAAATTGGAAGATTAGTACTTTTAAAGCATGCTTCACTTACATTGCTGACTTATAAAGAAAAAAACAACCTTCACCTGTAGGACCGCGGTTAGAGTTGGTTGCGCGGCAGTTAGTTAGCTTTTATTTACTTTCTTCGTAAGCTTGGGGGGGGGGGGGCGCATGTAAGCCGTTGGCAGGCAACATAGCTTTAATAGCCCCGAGTCGAAGCGTGTCTGACCAGATTTGTTGTAAACGCACAGACAGTAGGGCGCCAGCATGGTACCCCGCGTAGTTCAGCAGCGCCGGTGACTGCCGAGCGTTTCGATTTCTGTTAACTCAGGAAAAAGAAACAGACCCCCAATCGTGCAACAAAAGGGGTGCGATTGCAAATGTCATTGTGACGACCCTCTAATTGCCTTACGGCACTTTCAGCCGGCGTATCAATGGGCCTCTCCGAGACCCAGTGTGAAGCGGTGACTCCTTACACTGGTTCGGGCACGCCGTCTCAAGGCAGCGCGTTTCAGGACAACACGCAGGTAGCCGACAACCTTTCGTTTTGGTCCGGCTGAGCTCCGGTAGATCTCGGAAGTGGTCAGGCCTGCGACACGTGAACGCGTAGCGGATGTCGCAGCAATCGGGCGCCCGGCCTATTGCTGCATTGGCATGTTTTCGACTGCTTCCGGGTCGGTCCTGGAAAATGAGCTCGTACGTAGAGCCACGTGCGGTCAGCGAGCGGTTCCTCTTACAGCGCACAAGGGACAAGCAAATTATTGTCCCGTCGAAAAGAAGTTCACGTGTTTCTTGGGAAGCCATTCCTATGGACGAAACCACAGTGTGTATAACTCTATCTAAATAATTGTGTGCCGTGGAGCTTGCCCACGCCTCTATGAGTTTTTATAGTTCTGTTTTATTTAGGTTTTGGTTTTTGTGTTATATGTGGAGAGAACATGAGCCCTCACATGCAAGAAAGTTGCGTCTTCGTGGCGGGTTTTTATTTGACCAAGTGCACTACCCTATCAAAGGGCATATAGGCAACGATTCGCCGAGAGTTGGGTAAGGGCGGATCACCGAGGAAATGAAAAGGGGCCCCGAAGTTCCGCCGAGCGTCTGAACTGGGCTTGAGGTGTTCGACACCGTCAGCTCAGCCGAATCCCGTAGGGTCGTCCTACATAAGAAAGTTCATTTCCAAAGTATTTTCTTTTTTGTTGTTGTTGAAGTCCGTAACTTTGTAAAATCTGTACAGTCTGTAAATACAAGTTTTTCGCAGCCTACTAGAACTTCTCCCGTGTTTCTCCTTCGTCTGCAAGCGACCAGCAAGTCAATCGCCACCGGTTGAATAGCGGCAGCGCGTTTATTCTCCCTCAGATGGTACGTCTCGGGCGCCGAGGGTTGAGAGTTGGTTTCTACAACACCGTAAAAGAACATGTATTTTGCATTCACCAATTGCAAGATTAGTACTTGTAAAGCACGCTTCACCTGCAATAGTGACGTATAAAGAAGAAAATAATCTTCACCATTGCAAGAGTATCAGTTTTAAAGCGTCCTTCACCTGCATTATTTACTTCTACAGGAGAAAACAACCTTCACCAATTTCATTAATAGTATTTGTAAAGCGTTCTTCACCTGCATTAGTGACTTGTAAAGGAGGAAATAACCTTCACCTATTGCAAGATTGTTACCTGTACAGCGTGTTTCACCTGCATTAGTTACTTATGAAGGAGGAAATAATCCTCACCTATTTCAAGAGTAGTCCTTGTAAAGCGTGCTTCTCCTGCATTAGTGACTTATAAAGAAGAAAACAACCGTCACCAATTGCTAAAATAGTACCTAAAGCGTGCTTCACCTGCAATAATGTCTTATTAAGGAGAAAACAACCTTTACCAATCGCAAGAATAGTAGATGTAAAGCGTGCTTCACCTGTATAAGCGACTAATAAAGAAAAAAAACAACATGCAGCAATTGCAAATTTGTTTTTATAAAGCGTGCTTCGCCTGCCTTGGTGACCTATAAAGGAGAAAACAACCTTCACCAATTGCAAGAATAGTACTTGTAAAGCGTGCTGTACCTGCACTAGTTACATTTAGAGCAGAAAAAGACCGTCACCAATTGCAAGAAAAGTACATGTAAAGTGTGTGGCACATAGTTTATAGCGTTAGAAAGGTGAAAATACTATTTACCAATTCTAACAATTAGGTTAGGGAAGTGTATTTTATCTGCAATATAGTTTTAATAGAAGTGTCATAGTCACAACAAAGAAGAATTATTTCGTCAGGGAAGGTGGAGCATGGTCAGGCTAAGGGCAAATGAGAAATAATGATATCGATGTAGTCTTAATTGGACGCTGAATAAAATTCACGACATGATTTTTAATGACAAATTGCGCTAAGAGTATAATATTACCACGTGGTTCACTGTCGTAAATTCGAGGTTTAAGTATTACTTTGAAATTTTGCGCCAAAATATCCGAGCGTGACATTAGAAATTTCTAAATTATTCTTGGTATTTGTTGGAGATTGCCTCAATCAAATTTTCTAAATCTTTGTAATCCATGTGGATCACACCCATGGACGGCAGTGTACTTCATTTATAATGATGAGAAAATATTCTCGCAGATAAGCTTAACTGATTCGAAGATAGCCACCAATTCAGCTGTCGCCCATGAAGATTTGTGCGATAATTTGTACCTTCTAGTTTTCTGAATTTCGGTTATAAAACCGCACAGGCGGACACTTATTTAGTGCATAATCCACCTGTATATGTCTTTCTTTTTTCATTATGCATTATATGTAAATGATGAAGTATCATCTGCGCCGCTACTAGAGGCGCTAAGTCTGCTTCCTTCCGCATGCCATCTTTTTCACAGATAACGTTGAAAAGCAACAGCATCCAAGGTGGTTTCGAAGGTTTCCATTGTTTAGATCCTGATACTACTGCTTGGAACGATGATACACTATCCTGTAGTCGCGTTGCCGTCCTTTGTATTAGTGCACCAGATAAAGGATGACTTTCATGTTGCGCGAAAATTCTTAATAAATTTTGAGAGGTTTCTTTAGCTTGGAGTACTGCCAAGGGTGGTTTTCGAGCCTCTGAATACACTAAACTACTGGAAGATGACCGTGGCAACCTCAGATATACCGTCAATCTCCATGCCAATAACAAGTGAAGTTTTCTTTTGGTGGAGGCTAGAAGTCTGTGCAGCCGAGGCAGTAAGTAACTTAAAATGGGGCCTATCCACGCAACATGAAGAGACCATAGTGTCTCTGCCGTACCGCCTCATTTAGCCCCGCAGAGATGCCGGAGGATTCAAATGGCTTGATTCACTTTTTGTTCAAGAGACTTTACATCAGGTGACCATGCTAGTTTCCGGTCTAAAATCACATCCAAGAATCTATGAGTGTTGACCATTTCAATAGGCTAGTTTTGCAGATGAATCTGAAAATCTCCAGGTATTTTAATGTAAATGGTAGTATGGCTGTTTCAGCCAGACTCAGTACCACACCTCTTTTTCTTAGAAAACGATCTACACAATTCAATCCTTCTTGTAAAGTTTGTTGGACATCCAAAAACGATGGACTAGACGTTCATATAGTTATATCATCAGCATATACTCAACATCTGATGTTATGTGGAAGATTATGCGGGAGCTGCGCCATGACTGCATTAAAGAAAGTAGGGCTTACCACGCTGCTTTGTGGCACTCCTTGGTTGACGCCATGTTCTGACGTTGGGCCCTCCTGTGTAACTACAAAATTTTACCGGTGTTCCAGGTAGTCAGCGATCCAACACAATATCTTTTCCGTAAATAATTGCAACGCCAGGCCTTCCAGAACGTGAAGGTGACTCACTGTGTCGTATGCTCGTTGGACATCAAGGAACACGGCGACAGTGATGTTTTCTTGCGTGCGCTGATTTTACACATCTGTGACCGATTCCAAAATGCAGTTAATTGTGCTATAAAGGTGTTTTCATCTTATAACGACAGAAACAACTTTTAACAAGTGCTACTATTCGGGTTGTCAAGTGTGCTTTACGTGCTACAGAGACAAGGGAAGATAACTTAACGAACGCGTTAAATAAGGTCAACTGTGAAACGAGTCGATGGTCTGAAACTGTTCTACCATCAAAAAGCGTGCAACTTCACAAGTGCTCGTGGTAGGTTATGGTCACGTAGAGGGTGCTTCGCTAATATTTAGAAATAAAGAGTAAGGATGTATTATATACTTCGCTACTGTACTTTTAGTACGCATTTGAGGATAGTTTAAAACGTGTACTGTTACGCGCACAAACATTGCTGTTCTTGACGTACGGTTGACGGCAGTGCGCAGGTTTTCAAGGCAGCTCGCCATAGTCGAGTTGGCTAAATTATTTAAAGATACTGAAATAAAGGAATTTCTGCACTCTGGTGTGTAGAATGTTGTGTTTTCGCGCACATGGTTAACTTTTCTTTATGTACAGCTCTCTTGACTCGCAACAACTGGGTATATAATCATCAGCGGCAGCAAACTATTTAGCTTACTCGTTGCGCCGCAACATGATTTTGGAGGTTTGCCTCGCCCTCACCACCTTCTTTGTAATATGAAAAATGAAGCTCAACGGTGCCACAAAATGAAGCTCGTGGTTTGATTGATTACGCTAATTGTGAACTTGTTTTTAGGATAATAAACGCTTTGTGATAGTTAAAGATAGGTACGTGTGATCGCTTGAAGAGAAACTCGCTTAGGACATAAATTGTTTTATTTTTATGCAAGTGCAACGTTCAGCGTTTGTGGAAAAATGAATCTTCACGTAACTAAAGATGCAAGCAAATACAAACAAGGTTGAAGAACCCTTCTAACAAGATTTAGGGCAGTGCTCTAACCACAACGCGATGTTTGCAAGTTCTCTAATTCAGTTACTCTAATTCAGTTCTCTAAGTAAGTACTCTAATTCAGTTATTCTTTATCGTGTTTTTCGGGCTCCTCGACGGTAATAGCGAACAAGTTCAACGAACGATTTGTTTCCTACTTTGAAGTTCCTATGAAAGAACTGTTATTCAAAAACCTTGCAGATCTAGACCATTCAAGTACACACATAAACTTACCGCACTCCGTTTGTTAATAAAGCTAGCACTTATGTTTCCAGCATTCGCTCTTTTGTAACCTCTTCTTAACTAAACTACATGCGCCGGCTAACTGCACACATGGGTATATACTCTGGAACAAGTTTTCTTCCACTAAAGATGAAAACAAGCGAGTGAATATGATGCAACATAAGCAAGAGAATCAGTTTGTTTTTTCCTCTCTGGTTCATGTGTACGTTTTTCCCTTGCATCGAATTCTGTCTCAACTATTTTTTTTTCGCACGAATTGAGAATGTCTCATTCGTCATTGGAACTGTTCACTTTTCTGGCCACGTTTAAAACAGCACGTCTTGCTTCTATATTGCAAGCTGCTCATATTCACACCGTAATATTACAATGAATAACTTTTCTTTTTTTATTTTTGTTTCATAGCAAAAGCAAGTAGTTGAGGAAAACCTGCATATTGCAGCTCAACAGAGCTCTGGACGTCATTCGGTGCTTTGGCGTGGGCAAAGAAAAAGAAAGCTTGCATAGGCGACATAAAAGCTTATAAAAATTCAGATTGAGCAATCAATATTCACGCTGTTTAAGCTACAATGGCACCCCTACAAAAGTACTGCAATCAACAGTTAGTACTGATGAAATACCTAGGTGAAGTTATCAAAACTCTAATTGATTAACTGTCATGAATGCCTCACGTAAATTGTCTCAGCCCTGCCCCGTTGGCCTAGTGGCTAAGGTACTCGACTGTTGACACGCCGGTCGCGGTATCGAATCCCGGCTGCAGCGGCTGCATTTTCGATGTAGGCGAAAATGCTGTAGGCCCGTGTGCTCAGATTTGGGTACACGTTAAAAACCCCAGGTGGTCGAAATTTCCGGAGCTCTCCCCTACCGTGTCTCTCATAATCATATGTTTGTGTTGAGACGTCATACCTCACATATCAATCAATCACGTAAATTGTCTCTTAACACAGCTAGGTCGTTTGGTACGGTGCTCGAGTAAAATCAGTTTCCTCCTTCCATTATGGTTACCTAAATCAGGGTAATATAGCTTGTTCTTCTCCGAACTTCGGTATAGAATGTTGGTATATAAAAACAACTAAGGCCAATTATGATAGAATAATATTTTTTCAAAAGCGCGTGCTTTGTTTCAATGAAAAATATAAAGATCATCCTAAATACCTAGGCATTCAAACGTTTTTCCTCAAACACAAAATTTTGCTTTTTTAACAGAACAGGCCAACTCGGGCGCTATCCCACAATTCAAGCCGCGATCTGCAGGATTTCAACCTACGCACTATATTAAGAAAATATGGCTTCAGAAATCTTTCCCGCAAAACGAACACAACACGCACGAGCTACAGGGAGAAAACGTATATAAGAAAGTTATTTAATTTCTAAGCCTTTACGAATTGAATATTGACTTTTACACTAAAAGCCAAACCATTTAAATATCAATATAACTCACTTCTTTTTCGGCTGACTTCATTGCAGATCAATAGTCATTTACACTTAAGAGTACTAGTACGCTGTATTTTTGTTAGTTTTCTAGTTGTTACGGTAATTCTAACACAGAATTGGTTCCAACAGTGTTTTTTTCATAACTGAGTATGTTCTTAATGTATCTTATACCAAATACCTAGGGGTGTTTAAATGTTAATTTTGTTTTTATATGCCGACAATGCATGTTCTGAATGTTTGATCAGTATGAATATATAAGATAAATATATTAGGGCATGCCAGCCTCTTCTAACAGTGAAAGTGCAAAATACGTGCGAAATAAGCAACCGTTCTGTATATGTGTGTTACTGGTGTGCAAATGCATATATTCCCGCTGCTGACTGCTTGAGGTAATGGTGGGTGAGACCTTGTCAGGCTTTTAGCCTTTAGTCCTCGCCTTCCGCAGGGAAATTCTGTATTTTTTCCTCCAAACAAAAATAACGTTGAATGTTCATGTTGCTGTTTCAAATATTATTACCTTTGGAATGTTATGAAGAAATTACAAGATGTACAAGAGAAATGGCACAAGAGGTGAAGAGTTACAGCACGCATGAACGATAGGGTGAACGCTGTAACTAACGAAATATGCAAAACAAAATGTTCTTGTTAAGAAGACTTCACCCAGAGACAACACAGATTTCTTTCTCACAACTAATGACAATGACGACACCGACAGCGCGATTTTTACGAAACAAGCTCTCTAACGCTACCATGTTATGAAGGTACACAACAGTAGTTAATTGTAACCACGGTAATGGTAACCATTACTCTACATAAAGAAATTGTATGAGGAGGTTCATGGCTGTATGTTTAAGGTTTCGACTCCTTAAAAATTGCATTGTAGTGAAGAAAGAACGACTACGAAACACGCGATCCAGCATGCAAGCCCAAGACCACTCAATTATTGGTCAATCTCCCACAATGGGCATCAGTCACAAGAGAAAGTCGACAAGAACAAGAAGAGCATCAGAGCAGCGCCGCGCTCGAACTTGCGCTTTCCCGGATTTTCGGTGCTTGACGCCCGCCGCTTTTCGTCGCTCCACCAGTAACGCTTGTTGAACCTTACTAACGTCCCGTTTCAATAAACCTTGTCACATTCGGTGGAGGTACGTGAATTCCTAGTACCCACCCGTAGTTTGGCTCCCGGAAGCTCTTCCCGCTTCGTGACCCCATCACCACAATGGCCAACGAGACCTCTCTCCAGCGTGGACCTTCAGTAGTACACGTCACTTCCGGTCTCATGTACCGCTTGCGAAAGCCGCCTATCTTCACCGGCACCAGGGACTAGGACGTGGAGGGTTGGCTGTAGAAATACGATTGTATCAATTCCAGTGACCAGTATGCCGATCATTTGAAGCTTAGGTACATCCAGTTTCACGTTACGGACATAGCTCAAATGTGGTACAAGTACGAAAGCAACTTGCCAACTTGGGGCGCCTTCGCGATTTTAGGTACGGACGTATTCGGTCGACCATCGGCTAGCAAGCTTCGGGCAAATCAGCGCTTGCGTCAACGGGTGCAGCTCCGCGGTGAAAAGTTGACTCCCTACACTGAAAATGTGCTGAACCTCTCCAACCCTCTCAACTTCACCATGACTGAAGAGGAGAAAATCAAGCACATCCTCAAGGGCACCGAGGATGACGCGTTTTAGATAGTGCTCGCAAGGAGTCCAACCACCGTCACAGCACGTCTGTTATTGTGCCAGGGTTTCGACGAGTTGCGTCGGCAGCATTCGATTACACGCCAGGCCCTCACGACACCCGACACAACATCGACCTTGCAGCTTACTGCTCACCCTGCCAACCACCAGCCACTGTTATTCACCATCAAGGGCTTAAACCATGGTGCTGTAGTGCGTCAGCTTTTACTGCGCCCTCTTGAACGTCCAGCGCAGACATTTGCCCCTGGCTTTCAAGACGTCATTCGGAACCAAAATGCTGAGGCAATACCTTCTAAGTCTCAGCAAACCACCAATTCTTCGCAGCTTATTTATGCTGCCATCACCTCTCGGCCCCCATAGGAGCCTCCACCTTATACTCACCATCTCTGCGCCCGTCTCTGCATTGCTTCAGGGCCCAATATACTCCGACGTAACGTTGAGGAACGCGCACGGTGGGAGCAGCGACGCTACGCTAGAAACACGCGAGCACTCTATAGAGTCTGATGCCAAGCGCGACCGGCGTGACCAACGTCCGTCGGCGCGGTGAGGCGACAGCCGGCGTGAAACGCGGCATGCTGCATCTCGCACCGGACACGTTACCAAGAGAGCACTGCGTCTGCCTCTCTTTGTGACGGAGGGACGCTGGGTGCGCTCAAACGCGCATGCGTCAAAGCAATGCAACGCGGCGGGCAACTGCTTGTACATGGCAGGCAGATCGGCGCCTGGCATGGCAGCGCCGGCGTGACGTGAAAAAACAAACGCCGGCGCACACGCACACCGGTTCACGTCGTAGTGTATTAGCACCTTTACTTGCACTGTCATCGCCTCTCAGCTTTCTCAGCCCTCTCAGCAGCGAACATCCTATGCCTGCCCTGCAATGTCGACCCCTGCATCACCGCTGACCACGAATTCTGCAGCGCCGCTTTACTACGCAGGACCGTCGCCTCCATTATTCCGCCGCTTCGGTGCGTGGCAAACGCCGGACAACAGACCCATCTCCTTCAGCTGTGGTGTCACTGGCCACGTCTCTTGCGATGGCCGCCGCTACCAACCCTTCTTTTTCTAATGCGATGACCATGCACGATCTTTAGTCGCCAAGCCCACTACCAACTCTCACCTCGGATAACAGCTCCTCCTCCTCCAGTGGCCAATCCCATTCTCCTCGGCTACGCTCTCCGTCTCCATGCATCGCCACTCCGCTACTGAGGAGGGAAGCAGATTGTTGCAGCTCTAGAGGCAAGAGCTGCATGCAGGTCGAATTGCCCAACACCTCCATGTGTTTATTGGCATCGATGTCGAAGTAACTTCCACCGCAGCGCTTATTAACACAGGAGCTGCCGTCTCCGTCATTTCTTAGACACTGTGCCACAGGCCAAAGAAGCTGAGGACGTCGCTGTCAGAACTAATGCTTCCTACTGTCAACTTCCAGTGCATTGCACTGTCAGCTGTGTGCACGGCACGTATGACAACTCAAGACGCACTCTACGTGATCAAATGTTTCCTTCTACCGTCCTGCTTTCACATCATTCTCGGGTGGAACCTTTTCTCAAGCCTCATGGCTTGAGAAAAGGTTCCACTCATCATTGACTCTTCATGAGCAAAAGTCGCTCTTACGTGATTGGAGACTATTCTTTCAAACGATCCTTCTCACGAACATAGATATTCCCCCCAACATGTGGACCCTTGTCGCCCTAGCATGCACGACCGTGCCGGACGGGGCAGCACTCTCCACCCCTCCAAAAGTATTACTCCATCGTGGTAGCTTACAATATCCCTTGGCGGTACTCTCAGTTAAATCTGGCGCGACAATAATCTTCTTGCCAACTCACTCATGTCTGCCGTGACGTTGATTTCAATGGAGTCTGTGGGGCATGTACAAGGCATCGACCTGCTGCATTTCCAGACATCCCCAAGGACGAACCCCACCTACAGCTTAACTCCATCACGTCACCTGTTTCGAAGCCTTCAGCTCCAGATAATTTTTGCCCTTCGATAACTGAAGAACTGCCGTCATTGCATCGCAACGAACTTCTCGCTCTTCTGCACGACTTTTGCTCTTCTTTTGATGGCGCCTAGCCAATCTTGGTCTGCACGAAGAGCGTCACTCACCACATCGACGCTGGTTCACATGCTCCATCTCGAAAACTATGTCAAAAACCGACTGGTGGCTATATATGTCTTGAACTGCATGACGTTTATAAAACTCATGTCATATCTCTCATAAGTTTTCCGGGTAAGCTGAGTAAAAACAAAAACAATGTCCGTAAGCACATGAGTCTAAGAGTCAACCAAGACATCTCTATCGACTTGACCCTCACTCTTAGTTTTATGTAAGCGCTAAACGTGACCCTATGTAGAAAACACTCAAACCGTTTAAAACGTTGTCTGTTCTGCCCTATATGTATACACTTTTTTGTACTACGCGAACAAACAAAAAAGAACAATGAAGAAATTCTTCACTACCTACTTCGTCCTCTCACTGGTTTTGGAGACTTCATTTTCAATGCATATACAAGAATTCAACAACCATGATATTGCAGATGATATTTTCCAACCATGATATGGCCATGATATTCCAGGGCTGTCTAATAAGCAGATACGCAATTTCTCAAAAGCTCGTTATGTGTCTTATGCTGATGTCCGGCTTGACACAGATGTAAAATGGCAACCAGGACATTATTTGAACGCTGTACGTTACTGATTTTATTGTATGTGCAGATTATACATTAATTTCATTTACCCTAGTAGAACTCGCTGTTGGGATAGTTGGTGCATGTCTGGATTAAATAGTCAACTTCGCGCCAAATACACTACACGAAGGTAAAAAAGACCAAGACAGCACGGTGCTTCAAGGATTCTAGATGTGATTGCATTTAGGTTAGGTGTGCATGTCTTGATGAATGATTTGCAACCACATTTGATATACCTAGGGAACATATGGAGCAAGTAGAGGCATAGAAGACGTAAAAAAGGTACAGCTTCCATGCAAACTGAAGAGCATAACCAACTCGAAAGCTCCGCTAAAATGGTTAGTTGTAGTCAAGCACCGCATCGCAACAACTCTCTTCAAAATTCAAGCGCGCCAAGGGAGCGCACAATCAAAGGAGGAGCCCGCCGAACACGCGCTGCGAAACCACTTCGGCCTTTCTCATTCGGTGCGCACATTTTCAAAACGATAAAGGAAGATAGTGCCAATCCATACGTCACTGTAAATCATAGTACAACTGAACTCACGGGAACACGCGAGTGCAAATAAGGGAACACGTGGGCGGTGCCTGCCCTTGTGAGTACTTACATTTGAAGCAAGATAGCACGTAGAGGCAAAACACCCGTCATCTTTTTCTTTAGTTTCTCTCTCACTTTTCAGAGCGTGCCTTAATCACAGCCGTTACAGTGTGCATTGCGCAAACCTATTCGTATGCTTCTGTCGCTTATAATCCCTGCTACTTCTTCCTGTTTTGTTCTGTCATAAGCTCACGTATAGGCGCATTTTGTTGTGTACAAAGAACAAAGACACCAACCGAGATTTTCATCCCCCATTGGTTAAATACAATTGTGACTTCAGAATACGACTTCCCTCGTACGATTCCCTGAATCTGGCGCACGGAATACAGGTAGAATCACATCACAGGACTCGCTAGCGCTCGCGTTTATTTATGTTTTTTTTCTTTTTGGCGATGGGTATTCGGTCTACGCAAAAGAAAAGTGTTACTCTCTATATAACAGCACCGGGAGAAACGTAGCAATTTAATTTCCTAGGTCGCTTTGCCTCCCGGGTAGATATTAAATTTTGCATATCCTATTTCTCGCGCTGTCAGATGTACTATGCGTCTCGCCGCACTTTATGCTCAGAAATCTAAAGAGCTTATAAACCTGGTCTCATCGGAGGGGAGCCACGGTTTGTTTGCGTGTTTGAGTTTTCGGTTAGACTGCTATACGGCCATTACATAGCTGGCTGATATTTTCAGATAAAAGGCTTGCACAGAAGACTTGGCACTTCGCGAAATTCGTATATATACGTGTAGCTTGGGCGAGTAGAGAAGCAAGTTGTGGCAAGGCCAGTACCCTCATCTTTCGTATAGTCTCTAAGCAATCGCATATAGCTTCAAGCATCACCATCTATTTCTCAATTTTTAGAACGCCACAGCGCACACCTGCCTACTCAAAGTTAAAAGACTGAAGTCACGACCAAAACGGTAACTGAAGTTTCTTTTTTTTTTCATGCCGTAG
The DNA here is from genome assembly GCF_043290135.1 of Rhipicephalus microplus. NCBI lineage: Eukaryota > Metazoa > Arthropoda > Arachnida > Ixodida > Ixodidae > Rhipicephalus > Rhipicephalus microplus. The sequence goes on from NC_134701.1 coordinate 192,522,820, forward strand.
TTCAAGAAGATCACTTGATGCCCTCGCACGTCTTCAAAATGTTGCGTCACGTTTCTTAGCCAATACTTTTCTCTTGCTTTTGTAAACAGTACACAGAAAAAATATAATGCGCAATACGTTTATGCCGCTGCTGTGCGCTTCTGCACACACAAAAAAAATTACAATTCTACCCGTAGAGGAATTTTTTTCTGCTGGAGAGCAAGCTTGTTGAATGCCTTGAAAATACCTATTTTCATTATTTATTCTTGGTAGAATATCCCCCACCATCCCAGTTTCAAGAAGAGGAAGGAGGCTCCCCCTTTTTGTTACGGGCCTTTAATCTGGGGCTTTGTGCCCCCAAACTTTGATACATTTGTAACGGGATGCCATAGTGGAGGGTCCACTAAATTCTTTCTGACAATCTGGTGTTCTCTGGCTTGCTTGAAGTTACGTCAAACTGTATACACGGGTCTCAGACATTTCGCCTCCATTGCCACCGTGGCCGGGATCGAATCCACAGCTTTCACGTCAGCAGCCAAGTACCGTAAGCGCTACACCACAACGGCGAAATAGCACGGAAAGTAAACAGAAAGAGAAAAATAGAGAGAAAAAAAGGGATGTGGTATGAAATACAGTATAAAATATATGAAAAAAGTACTTTTGAGAGGTGGCTCTTAAAAGCCCTTGCGTGCAAGACAAAATCAAACATGTTAACGGAAGAAGATCCGCCATAAATTGGGAATCTGACAACACAATGCACGCGTGTTTCAATATGAGAACAGCGCAACACATTATTTTTTAATAGTTTGAGCTTTCTTGCCTGACCCTGTATGGTTTTATTAGAGCAAAACTTTTTTTGGCCACGAAGGAACCGCTTTTTTATGTGTAGGCTGATGCATTAAACGAGATAACAAACAAACCAAGCTTAAACATACAGGCCCGAGCAGTGCTTTTACTGTCGGAAGACACAGCGATGGGAGGGAAGCAGTAGAAAGTAAAGAAGTTTAGCAGGAACGAATCAACAATGACCCTCGTTTTTCTAGGCATTGAGTCTTACGCGGTGTTTTGATTTTTCTTGCTTTCCTGCTTTGTTTGCGCTTAATGTCATTTCGATAGCTTCACTTTTATCTAATTTTGGTATTATAGGACGTGAATGGATGACGAAGGTATGTGACACGTCCAAACATGATAACCATGACATGCGTTTCATGTAAAACATGGTTAAAAGCTACGCTAATAGCCCACTCGCGGCCGTTTTCCTGGCTCCACATATACCAACTATTGTATCACGTGACGGGAACAGACGATGAAAGTAAATGACACGTCCAAACATGATAACCATCACAAGCGTGTCATGTAAAATATTACTACATGCTACGTTCATAGTTTGCTCGCGGCCGTTTCGCGAGCTCCACATATACCAAATTTGGTATCACGTGACGTGAATAGATGAAGGTAAATGACATGTCCAAATATGATAATCATGACATAGAAGTCATGCACAGCATAATTCATCTCCGCCTCGTAATGTTGCGCTCAATTCAAAGTGACATATCAACCTTCCTTATCCGTGCTTCGCATATCATTAAGTCCCATTGAATGTGAAACCTGCCTATTTTTTTTCTAATTTCTCGCCATGTGACTACAGACACCAGCGGCGGCGATGGCAGACAACTGCGGTGGCGCGTGACCCGAGTTGTGATCTCATAACAGCTTTCGCTGTAAAAATGGAGCAAGAAGTCCTTCGACAAATTGCAAACATGCATCGTTTGCTCTCGCGTGCAGTTAAAATTCGGAAGGCGGCGAGATCAATTGCGCTCGAAGGCAACGCATACGCGTGCCTGCCTTCCATGTGGCGTATACACAGGAGGAGTGCATGCAGGAGCGAGGAGGTAGAAAGAAGGAAGTGAGCGTGGCGGTTGCAGCCAACTTCTGTGGACACGCCAGATTGGAAATGCTCATCGACCGGCTCAGGCTGGGTACTGCTGGCGCGTCGTCAGTGGATAAGGATATTGGTTCGCGGCAAGCACGCGTTGGCAGCTCGATCGAGAGCGATGAGGGTAAGAGGTGCACAAGTTTGGTTCCCGAATGCAGTGCATTCAATTTATTTGCTTCTGAACGGGACACCGGGCCCCATGAGTGGCTGGCCGGCAAATCCGAGTGTCCTGCGCGTGCGTGCTCGGGTGGTTTTTTTTTAACGACGGGAGCCGCATGCAAATGGTGAATGTTTCACAAATCTGCCATTTTTACTGAGGCAAAAACAATAGAACGCGCTAGGAGAAACCTTTCAAACGGGGCTTGGCTTCCAAAACACGTCTTTCGTTGGCCGTGGCTGCCTAAGCCTGGAAATCACTCGAGCATGACCGTTCCTACCCCAGATATTTTTTCGGCACTTGTTGTCGAGACAATGTTTTGTTGTCTTTTTACCACTCTAAACCAAACTTCTCAGATGTAAATCATCTGTAAACTTACGTCAATGGTTCTTTTTTCAAGTTAGGTCACCGTGGATTCCTCTTACTCGTGTTCACTTGCCGATGAAAACAGCGCAGCAGTGATTCTTGAGTTTTATCATTTGGGATATTGACTTGAGATGGTCATAGGTAGTGGTTTTTGAGATTTTGCTACAGGCCGGGTCAGCCAAGCAGACCTGGAAGACAAATGCTCCACCGGAGCATCCACCTCCATGTAGTGTATTTCACCGTATCTCACTAAGGCTAGTCTATTGAAGCTATAGCACTGAAAGGACAAGGATCGAAAAAGAGGAGAGTGCGTCCTTATCCTCGTTCTGTCCTCTTTGTAAGTCCCTGCATTTTCACTGACTTCAAGCAACGTAACAAACCAAGCAACCCGAAAGGCTGTTTTCTTGTGCCTAACAGTGGGTACCAAAAAAAAAAGTGCCGCCATATCTACGAAGTGAATGATGATGAGTGGGCGAAGCTCCGGAGGTAAACCTGGTAAACTATGAATCGTCCGTACATTTCGTCCTCTGTATTTTATTACAACGCCTCCCTAGCGTACGTCGCCGAAATAAATTGAACAATTGCCTTCCAGCAATGACACGTGCCATATGTGACATCATTCCTATTTTACAACATCTCGCATTTTTCATCAACTACAAGTACCGCTGCCTACAGTATATAACATCTTGCATCTTTTAATCATCAGCTACAAGTACCGCCATCTAAGGAACACTGCAAGAAATAAACGAGAGGTAGCTACATACAAGAGACGGTACTGCCATCTAGTGAACACTGCAAGAAGTAAACGAGAGGTGGCTACATACAGGGGACGCAGAGCCCACGCCTTAAGGAGCTTCGCCCCTAAAAAGTCTGAGAACATTCTATACCATGTGCACATTAGACTGCATTGAGTCTTAAAGAGGTTTCAAAACGCCCCTTGGACTTGCAGAGAAAACGCATCCGGCGGGAAGCAGGTACTGCTATGGACAGCTAAGCTCTATAGATGCAGCCTCATAGATGCAGCCAATGCTGCTTAGTTTTATCTTGCTTCGGCATCGTTGCAGACGTGCCCGCGGTATTCGTGAAAGGGTGGAAAATACAAAACTATTGGTCGGAACTGCCATAATTGATAACGCGTGGGATTTTATAATGCAAGTTCATCAATTACTCTTTTTTCAAAAGCTAGGGGAGACCTAATCATTTATGGTATTTAACTAAGATTGTTAGCATGGCAGCAAGACGAGCTTTCAGAAGCTAAAGCTCTTCCATAAATCGCGATTTAGCAGCACATAGAGAGAACGTCGGCGACATCGACAGCGGCGACACTCTTGAAATCCTCTTACACTCCGCCTGTATTCTGAAAGAAAAAAAGAAGGCAGTAAACATTCGTTTGATGACAGTAAAAATCATAGAATAAAAGTAATACGGAAGACCTAAGAAGCAGTCGACGGTTAAAGAAACAATAACAGGATGTCGCGGAGCGTTTGATCCCCTGCTTGGAGGCACCGGCATTCCAGACACGTTATAATGGGCATCCCTGCGCGTTCCTCTGTGCGCGGCGCTCGAGCGGAATAGCTGCAAAGATGGATGCTGTTTCTCTTCTATAGTGACCTGCTGCTGTTGTGTTCGAGAGCATTGAACCATTATCTTCGTAGCATGCTTCCAGGGAAAGAAAAGTTTAAGTTTTCCTTATTATCAAATGATTGTTCTTCAGTGCAAAGCGGAGAAAGAAAATGGGAAAGAAAATGACGAAAGCGTAGCGAAGCAAATCAACGTAGTCGTAATGGCGACAACTTGGCAACAAGGAAGATTCCACCACAGGGCGCAGGGTTTGGCAACACGCCCTTCCCAGCGGGGATTCCACAGAGAGGTTTCGGCTGTCGGCGACAGGCGGTCGATTGGGAAAGGATTGAGTTGCTTTCAGCGCACGCGTGGGCTTTTCGTGCGGAGCGTCGAAATGGGACAAATCCACACAAGTTCAGAGCGCATCGACGGCTAAGCTCAGCGGAGCCGACACGAAATGAGAAAGGATTGACCTAAAAGCCGGTGAATGTGTGCCGGGAAAGTTATGGCAGGGCGTCCGCTTTTAGCGGCTTGCAAAGATGAGCACCGTTGTAAGCAAGGAAAATAGAAGAGATCAAGACAACGTACTGCGGTGACACGTTTGGTGTTTTGGGTTACGGGTTTTTGTGAGCTCTGCGTGGCTAACGGAATAATATTGTTTTTTTCTCAAAACATTGTTGCTTTCTTTGTGAAATTTAAACGCAGGAACCCAAACGAATACGTGTTTTCGAAAACTAGATCTTTCAGGCTCTATCTGTGAAGCTCACAAAGGCTTCTTTCTGAATAGTGAGTGTTTTTCAGGGCTCTAATTTCTAGACTTAGATGTAAAACCAGAAATATTGCATGATTATTATGTTTATTCACGGCATTTCTACTACAAGCTTTGTATCACCTGCCTGCACTTCGAAAGCAATAACTGTAGTACAGACACCCCTTTCTCGGGCATAGTAGGGCAACTGTGTATGTATTTTCTATTCCAGGGCCCCACCATCCTGCGCGAATCACTGCATTTGGTTAGCAAAGCAACTTCGCTCTTTCAAACCTTGCTCGCAAGCCACACTCACCCACTGGCTCTCGACATGGGTTTATCCCTAATGTGTGCGAAGTGATTTCGGGTGGCTTGAGTCTACACGTCTACGTTCTGTGGGTTCATGCTAGCCGCTAGCCACACCACGGACGTTGTTCTGGGTATTGCGTAGGGTATAGAATATTAAAGTATAATAAAATGGGATGAGTGTTTGCAACCGTGTTCGTGCTTAGCCAGCCCTATATTGAGTGTGCAGTGTGGTTTAGTAAATTTTTGCGTTTTATTTTCGTGGTGTAACTGGAGGTTCTTCAAGAGTCTTGGTATGAAGCTTCTAAGATCAACCAGCTTTGCTGATTCTTGGGCTCTTTCTAAACTGTGAGTGTGAGCTTCCTAACTTTTTTTCTTTCAGATGGTGTGTGCTGCTGCTCAACGAATATAGCGTAAGGTTTATGCTCTAGCGACTAATATTCCAGAAGAAGTTAAGGGGGCATAGTATACATGACCGAAGGTAATTACCTATTTTTATTCAAGTTCATGTCTTTGACCTGACTTGAAGTCTACTAAGATATATACAGTGCAAATAACGGTACCAAGAAAACAACCGGCAAAGTGAGTCACCGTGTAATTTTTTGAAGAGCTAAGAAACTAAGGACATTAGTGAGTCATTTATTGAACATCTGACCTTTTTGCATTTCCCTGTCTCTGCCCATTCGCTCTTTCACATATGACGTTGTTTTTTTTATAGCCCTAGCCTAAATTATTACCAACTGGTCCGACTAAGCAATCTTTTTTGAAGTGGTAAAATTTGCTTACGTGCGCAACAAACTCCACATTAGGTACGCCTCTAGCGCAAAAAGTACTTTTAGCTAAAAGGAAGCTACATCAACACAGATATGAAAACAAACCGATCGGAATTCTGCCAGCCCGAACGCAATTACCCAATATTTACTTTGTCGGAAGGCGAAACTACGTCTTCATGGAAACAGTTTCACAGCGATACGTTAAAAGCCTTTTTTGTTCAGTCTAATCTGGCTCTTAAGACGAGAAGTACCAACGCACTGCGTATATGTGTGTTAAACTCCGTGTTTGACAGCTAGTCTTCATACTATGCGAGTCGCAGAGCTTAGATATAGAATGTCATGAAATCTTATTACACAAAAACACTAATTTATAAATTTCAGTTTTATCGAACAAGAAAACGGCAGAGATCTGAGTTAGTTGGGAAGTATTCACGACAGTTTCATCTGTGCGAAGATATTCATAAACATATTATGATTCGGTTTGACGAGGTTCAAGTATAAGCTGCATGCTCTGCCCCAATTGTAGAGGCGTAGTGTGGCAGCATATGGTATAAATAATGATACAATTTCAAGTAATAAGCAAGGCAGCTTGACTAATACGGCGTTCGCCAAACCATGCTGAGGGAGTGAAGAGACACGTTATTTTGGAGTATCTAAAGCACACAGAGACGTCAGTACGTTGTGGAAAAGCCGCGTACCTCTTTTCCGTACAGAGAACCCTTAGTAGTATGCGAAGGAGCCATGAATCAATTATAAGTTCTGTAAATAGGTGTACTTCATTTATCATGGTAGATATTCATAGTTAAGCACACAACCGCTTTTTGAGTCCTCGCCTCCACGACACTCACGGCTGCATTTGTCCTGCTACGCTGAGTGTGTGAGATATAAATAGGAGTAAGCGCTTTTATTATACAGTGCAGCATATGCGATGCGTCGTGCTTCCTACTGGGCTGCAGAAATCAGGCGCCTTCTTTTTCTTTGAACCACTACATCAACCACCACGAGCACTGCTAGCGTTCTCCACACATACCAGAGCACGCACTGTGGAGTAGCGAGCACTTTATCGCAGGGCCATCTAGTGGGTGCTCCGAGTGCTAGCCTGACTACGACGACGGACAATGAAAAAGCCCCGAGAATAAGCTGCTTTGCATCTAATAGCGCAGCTTGCACGAAGTAATCTTGCACGTAATAAGCACGAAGTAAATCATATACAGCGAAAAATTGTATGAGAACACTGAAGAAGCTAGACAACACATTCAATCTATCCGCCAAAGCTAACAACGTCCAAAATGAACACAAAGTTTGGTGAACGAACGTTTACTTATAAAAACCTACATATAAAACAAATTTGACCATATTCGAAATTTTTATTCTACAGAAAAATCATTGAAATGTACAAGTTTAAAAAGTGGTAATGCAGGAAAACGTAAGAGTCGATATATTTTTAAAATGCTCATGTAAGCAATGGTAATGGTCCAGCGATAGAAATTTCTACTGAATGCGTTGTATTAACTCCAAAAGCGTTATGCTCTTCCAAACTAATATTTTCCTTAGTGACTATTAATAATATTAGGTACTAGTTGTGTATAGCGAGCTAGTTGAACTAGATAACAAGAGGTCCCGCTACAGTTCTTGAACTGCGGGACCTCTTTCTGTATATTTTCTTCTGTTTTGTAATACCTTGAGAAAGAATAAGCTTGAACTTGAGCTTGAAAGCAAAATTCAATGTAACATGACAATTTTAGGCGATTTATTTCATTTTTGCTTCATTTGTTCATGATGGTTGCGATGCCAAGAAAGCTGTTTTGTTGTTTTTGTGTGTGTTTTTTATAAAAGACTGACTACTGTGCAAATATTTGTGCTGTGTGAACTGTGTACAGGGCTGTTAGGTCCCCTGTTAGGCAATACGCCTTTAGCTTCATCATTATTTTGTTTCTTGTTTCTCGTTTCTTGTACAAGAAATTATTGATTTTTTTTAATTCAATGAAAAATGAAAATAAGCCGCGCAAGACTGGGTCTCAGAACAGCTGCTGGACACCTGTTTGGCCTTCGCTTGGCAAGGATTTTGTCCTCTCACCTCTCTCTCTCCGCCCTTGCTATGCATGGCTATAGATGTTCTGAAAAAGGGTTTATTGACGACTGTTGCGACGGTGGTACTACGAAGAAACACGATCGTGCAAGAGCAACGGTCAAGCAGATGCCGGCGATGATCAGCACGAGCCGAGCGAGCTAAGCCCAGCACCCAGTACCCAAGCGGTGGCGATGTTGCTTGCCAACGACGCTCTTTCTTCTTCACAATTTGCCCCCGCCGAAAAAGAGCCATCCTGGCGACCTAAGAGTCTGGAGGCAGAGGGCTATGATATGGCTTGAGGCGGGCGACGTGGACGATGTCACGTCTACGCCGGCGCATGTCGTCAGATGGGGAAAGTGGCTCGATGAGAAAATTCACCGGCGAGGTTTGCTCCAGAACGCGGTATGGGCCCTCGTACTTTGGAACGAGTTTTGAGGAAATGCCGGGGGTTTGGTAAGGTACAGCCAGCCATACAAGTGATCCCGGGGAATAGCTGGGGCTTTGGGAAGAGTCGACGTTGTTTTCTTTCTGGCGCTGTTGTTCTCGAGACGTAAAGGTGCGTGCGAGTTCACGGCACTCTTCCGCATTTCGGGCAGCTTCGGACACAGATGGGCATTCGAATGCGTCAGGACGGTATGGAAGGAGAGTATCGATGGTGTGGGATGGTTCGCGTCCATAAAGAAGAAAGAAAGGAGAAAATCCAGTGGTAGACTGTGCCGCGGTGTTATATGCGAACGTAATGAATGGAAGAATGCGATCCCAGTTAGTATGATCGGATGCCACATACATGGCGAGCATATCGCCAAGGGTGCGGTTAAATCTTTCTGTGAGCCCGTTAGTCTGCGGGTGGTATGCCGTGGTCTTGCGATGAACAACATGGCATTCAGAAAGCAGAGACGTGACGACTTCTGATAGGAAGGCTCGACCTCGATCGCTTAGTAGTTCTCGAGGTGCACCATGTCGTAATATGAAGCGATGAAGTATGAAGGATGCTACGTCCCGCGCAGTGGCACTTGGAAGGGCGGCGGTCTCAGCGTAGCGTGTTAAATGGTCCACAGCGACTATAATCCACCGATTTTCATTTGATGTTGTTGGTAGAGGGCCATAGAGATCAATTCCGATCCGATCGAAAGGTTTGGCAGGGCACGGAAGCGGTTGAAGCGCACCGGACGAGTGGAAAGGCGGTGATTTGCGACGTTGACAGTCAGGACAGCCCATAACAAATTTTCGAACGAAATTATACATTCCGCGCCAGTAGAAGCGATGGCGAATGCGTTCGTAAGTTTTGAAAACTCCGGCATGACCACATTGGGGATCGTCGTGAAAGGAGGCGCAGATTTGTGATCGCAAGCTTCGCGGGACAACCAAGAGCCACTTACGACCTTCGGGGGCGTAGTTGCGTCGGTGTAGTAGCCGATCACGAATGGCGAAATGAGCAGCTTGACGTCGGAGAGATCGTGGTACCGCAGTGGTTGACGATCCAGAAAGACAGTTAAAAAGAGAAGCGATCCACGGGTCCTTGTGTTGTTCACTGGTAAAGGAGTCGAGGTCGAGAGATGCGATGGAGATACCAGTGGTTCCGCAGGCCGAGTCGGGAGGTAAAGGCGAACGCGACAGGGCGTCGGCGTCAGAATGCTTGCGTCCGCTGCGATAGATGACACGAATGTCGTACTCCTGGATTTGCAGTGCCCACCGAGCTAGGCGGCCAGAAGGGTCTTTCAATGTGGCGAGCCAACAAAGTGCATGGTGGTCCGTTACCAGGTCGAATGGGCGACCGTACAAATAAGGGCGGAACTTGCGAAGCGCCCACACTAGCGCCAAGCACTCTTTTTCAGTGACGCTGTAATTGGCCTCAGCTTTAGTAAGCGTGCGACTCGCATAAGCGACGACGTATTCGGAGTAGCCCGGCTTGCGTTGGGCGAGGACGGCGCCTAGACCAACCCCACTAGCGTCTGTGTGAACTTCCGTTGCAGCTGTTGGGTCGAAATGCCGAAGAATTGGAGGAGATGTTAGCAGACTACGGAGCGTGGCAAACGCGACGTCGCAGTCAGAAGACCAGGATGAAAGGTCTGCATCACCGCGTAGGAGGTTGGTCAGTGGTGACATGATCGATGCAAAATTTCGCACGAAGCGCCGGAAGTACGAGCATAGTCCGATGAAACTGCGTAATTCTTTCAGTGTAGCAGGTTTCGGAAACTCGGCGACTGCTCGCAGTTTTGCAGGGTCGGGTAGAACACCATGCTTGGAGACGATGTGCCCTAAGATGGACAGCTCTCGCTCGGCGAAGCGGCACTTTTTAAGGTTCAGTTGGAGCCCAGCGTTGGTTAAACACGTCAGAACCAGTTGGAGCCGAAGCAGATGCGTAGGAAAATCGGGAGAGAAAACGACAATGTCGTCGAGGTAGCATAGACACACAGACCACTTCAGTCCACGCAGTGTGTTGTCCATGAGCCGTTCAAACGTGGCAGGAGCATTACAAAGACCAAATGGCATTACGTTAAATTCGTACAGGCCATCTGGTGTAATGAACGCAGTTTTCTGGCGATCAGCTTCTGCCATAGGAACCTGCCAGTATCCAGATCGTAAGTCTAAGGAGGAGAAGAATTCGGCTCCTTGTAGGCTGTCAAGGGCGTCGTCTATGCGCGGTAATGGATACACGTCTTTCCGGGTCACCTTGTTTAATCGCCGGTAGTCGACGCAAAATCGAATCGATCCATCTTTTTTTCGAACTAGAACGACAGGAGATGCCCAAGGACTGTGCGATGGTCGAATAACACGACGGCGTAGCATCTCTTCGACCTGGTCGTTAATGACGTGACGTTCTGCAGCAGAGACACGGTACGGTCTTTGACGCAATGGCTGGTGCGAACCGGTGTCAATGTAGTGGTGCACTGCGGAAGTCCGACCCAATTGCGGCTGAGAAACGTCGAATGAATTCGCGAAGTGCTGGAGGAGATTAAGAAGCTCGGCGCGTTCATGGGCACTTAAGGTGTCGGCGATGGAACTCGAGAAGGTGTCACTCGATGAGCACTCGAGTGGGGAAAGAGCATGAAGTTCGGTCGAGGTGCTACTGCACGATTCGTCTGGCATGCTAAGGAATAAAGAGGAATCGAGGTACTCCACTCGACCAAGACATTCGCCGGCAAGTAGCGTAAGCGGTGCAGAAAGGGGGTTGTGGACGAAAATATTGCTTCGGCCCGCAGTGACGTCGAGTGTAGCGAAAGGCAAGGAAACGGCTCTGCGGCTCATGAAAATGTCGGAAGGTGTAAACATTACTGTAGCATCGTTATAGTCATCGCAGCAAACCGGGACAACGGCAAGAGAGGCTGGCGGAATTTCAGTGTCCTCACGCACGACAAGTTTTGGCGACCGCTCAAGGGTTTCATGCAAAGGTTCGTCACACAGGTGCGAAAATTGAACTTCAGCGCGTGCGCAGTCGATGATGGCATGATGATTTGACAGAAAGTCCCACCCGAGGATAACGTCATGCGAGCACACCGAAAGGACGATGAACTCGACAACGTACATAGAGCCTTGGATGAATATGCGGGCCGTACAGGTGCCAAGAGGTCGAACTTGTTGTGCGCTAGCTGTACGAAGCGATAGTCCAGAGAGCGGCGTGGTCACTTTGCGTAGGGAGCGGCAGAGCTGGGCGGCTATAACAGAAACGGCAGCACCTGTGTCGACGAGGGCAAAGGTAGAAACACCATCGACAGATATAGCGACGACGTTAGCTGGTGAAGTGCGAGGACTTGAGCATTTCGACGACGGCGCAGTTCTTGCCTCTGGAACTGCGGCGTTCAGTTTTCCCGGTTGGAGGAAGCGGGTCTAGGGCGCATTGGGGACAGTGATCGCCTGCGAGGAGATGGGGAGCGGGGAGAGTGAGTTTGAGGCTGGTGTGACCGAGACTCCGGAAAGTTAGTGTATCCATACTGCGGTGAGGGATAGGGAGCAGGTATGTGCATGGGCTGTGGGTCATACGGTAACGGCCGAGTAGCGTCGTGAAGTGGTTGGGAGCGACGGCGACAATATCGTGCCACGTGTCCTGGAGTACCGCAGGCGTAGCAGATCGGTCGATTGTCAGGAGTGCGCCAGGAATTGCTGACTCGTGGTGCGGCCCAAGGTGTCGAAAATGGGGCGGAGTGGGGAGCGACTGAAGACATGGGTGGCAAATGCTGCTGGCGGGGTCTGCTACGTACCACCTGGGCATACGTGAGAGGCGCGGCCACGGGCTGCATAGCCGGCGCATGGGCAACAGGCATGGCCACAGGCTGCTGGTGGGCAGCGACGGGAACAGCCTGAGCTACCTCTTCGGCAATAACGTCGCGGAGTGGTGAGGGCAGACGAGAGGACGGCGGCTGCTGCGTGAAGGGAATCAACGACAGTTGCCGAGCTACTTCTTCACGCACAAAGTCTTTAATCTCTTGCAGGGTTGGTGAGTGGTCGGGAACAGAAGTGAGACTGGAGAGTGAGTCGGCGTGTGAGGAAAATGGCCGAGTCAGGGCGCGCTGCTTGTTCAACTCGTCGAAACTTTGACACAAAGTGACAAGTTCCGCAACGGTGGCAGGATTACGGGCCAGAAGCAGCTGATATGCACCGTCATTTATCCCTTTGAGGATGTGTTGAATCTTCTCCGACTCGGGCATGGTGGTGTTCACACGGTTGCAAAGACCAATAATGTCTTCGATGTAGCTGGTGAAAGATTCCGTTGGCTTTTGTGCGCGAGTCCGCAAGCGTTGTTCGGCTCTGGACTTGCGGACTGCGGGTCGGCCAAAAACGTCAGCAAACAAGGTTTTAAAGATGGACCACGTCGTGATGTCGTTTTTGTGGTTGTTATACCACATTTCGGCCACGTCAGTGAGGTAGCAGATGACGTAAGTCAATTTGTCCGCGTCATCCCACTTATTGTTTGCGCTCACCAGTTCATAGTTAGCGAACCAGTCTTCCACGTCGGTCTCATCAGCTCCGCTAAAGACCTTGGGCTCTCGCAAACGAAGAACGCCGGGGTTGCTGGGAGATGGAGTGGAAGAGCCAGGTTGCGCGTTGTTGGTAGCCATGATGGGAGGTAGCGTTCGGTTGCGCAGCTCCAGGTTCAGGCGACGGCGAATAGCAGCACCCAGGTTCAGGCGACGGGGAATGTCAGCACCTTCCACCAATTGAAAAAGGGTTTATTGACGACTGTTGCGACGGTGGTACTACGAAGAAACACGATCGTGCAAGAGCAACGGTCAAGCAGATGCCGGCGATGATCAGCACGAGCCGAGCGAGCCAAGCCCAGCACCCAGTACCCAAGCGGTGGCGATGTTGCTTGCCAACGACGCTCTTTCTTCTTCACAGTTCCATCTTTCAATCTTTTTTGTGTGTTTTATTCTATCTCTTTCTTTTTCTGTCTTTTTGTCTTTTCTTTCATTTCCATCCCTACACTTTCTCTGTTTTGTCACTCTCTTTGTTCTGAAGCATTTATTTTTCTCGAACACTTTCACAGTAACTCTATCACCTTCTTTCTATTGTTGTGACCCTTGTCTGAGGGCGCCATGCTGGCTATGAGAAGCAGAGGTGAGTGGCGTTCCCACGTATGGAAGCTCCGGTATTCTTCTCTCGGAAGAAGCCTGAAGCGGCGGGAAGAAACAAAGGGATTAGAATGTAGCAACTTTAGCTATCTGTGTGCCAATATCCCTACATGGCTTGTTTGGAGAGTTCCACCTCCCAGAGATCCACCATGTTTGAAGAGATCCACCTTGGAGACCGATTAAAGTCTCTACTCTTTCGCTGTTCTTCCAGGGAAAGACGGCAGCAGCAACCCAACCACCAACTTGTTCCGGAAAGGACCCCACTTCCTTCTCCTCCGTGAAAATGGCCGGGGGAGCATTGCACCAGGAGATGCAACGACTATTCGGCTGTCGCGTGTTAGTGGCTGATGGTAAAGTGGGTAGTGTGATGTGTGTGATTGGTGTTTCAATCAACGAGGAGGAGCCCGACAGGGCTTAAAACGACGCTGCAAAGTGCTGGACGTTGCTCTGAACCATGGTTTAACGGTTCATCCACCACGCTTGTGGTTCGCGGAACACCTAACCTCTATGCTGAAAACAGTTGTAAATAGTGCCAGTAAAGCTGTTTGTTTTTCGTTTCCCAGCTTGTCAGCATCATTTTCTCCACCCAAAGTTGCGCCACACCACCAAAGGAGTCCGGGTCCGGCTAGCCCTGACGTCTTGGAAACCCATGTCAGCGGGGAAGCGTCGGGTAGACCCTGGTTCGCAGCACTACGTTTTCTTCTCCCTTTTTTATCTACTTCTAACTTTCTCTTTCTTCCTTCCTATTTTTTTCGTACTCGTTCTGAATTCCTTCTTCTAAGTCTCACCCTCACTATGATTTACCACTCTCTTGTTGTACTACACAGTGTAAGCCTACGCTGCACTATGCTGCGCTAGCGTGCCCGGACAGCCTATTTGTGAGAACACTCGTTCTGGAATATTCTTTCGTTCACGCGTGGGTACGTGGGCTGAGGTCTACCCTGCCCATATAAAAAGTAATAGATCTCGTGCAAAGTATTAACATGCCTGCAGGTTTTCGCTCTTTCTTATTGTCCCGAAAGCTTAGAATTGTCGAAAAAAAACTAAAACAATGTCGTAGTAACAGCAACCACGAGATAAGCACCAGGGACCCACCGCCTGACAGCCAAATGAAACCAAAGCGTACAGAAACCATAATTTCCGTCGCCTCTGAAGACTATAGAACGTATTGTAACAGCACGTGTTCTCACTTCAACAATATACTCTTTTTTTTCTACAAAGCAGCACTTTCGCATCATGGCCTGAGGAAATTGTTTCTTCTCGTATACTCGCCGAGTCATTCACTTTTAGCTTCCTCTCTTTGCCTGATGTTGGTACGCGCCACGTTGCTTCTTCCGCAGCTGACTCAAATCCTAAAGTTCACGCTGAAATTTTCTTCGAAAGAAGACCGCCTTGCAAAGTTACACAAGAGGCATAAAGACTGTAGGCGTAAGCTCAGTGCAAGTTGAGCCATTTGCGAGAAAAACATTAACGCAAGACCCTTTAGCACTTTCTTTCAGCTTTCCTCAACAGGCATACAATTTTTTTCCGGCACGTTTCTTAACAACTTTTGCCTCGTTCCAAATGCCGGTATTTGAGCCCACCTTTCTTAAACAATCTCTCTTAACAAACGATGTTAAACAATCTGATTACTTTCTTGTTTTTTCTTCTTTGTTTGCAGAGCCTCGTGACCACTCTCCTTACATTAAATCGCGTTCGCGAATATGCATTATAGAGGAAAAGTAAATTGGTTTTCTCTTTGTCTTTCCTGTCTTTTTACTTTGAAAACTTTTTTGAAATATGGCCTTGATGTCTAGCGTTTCCCAAGCTCTCTCTTCTCATCAGCTGGTTCCGGAGAGGTGGTTACGGGAACGGCGCTATTTCATGAAAATTCGCGCGTGTAATCTCGGCCCCAAAATATTCTTACTCCCTTGTCTTCAACGCATTTTTTGAACGTGTACGAATTTTTCCTTTCAGCACTCGGTGGCTAAGTGTGTCACGTGGTAGGGTCGGGCTTTGTAATTTTCGCGAACCACATTTTTTTTTAAAAATGACGAAGTCACGCATACTAATCCATGCTACACATAAGCCTATATGCAGCGTTCCGTAAAAATAGAAAATCAGACAGTGGCCTTAGGATTTCGAAAGACTCCGCCGATCAATAACGAGCCTGACAGATTCAACATTAAGAAATATTGACTAATAATTTTAGTTGCGAAATATTTTCTCATACCACAAATGCGTGCAAACTATTTCGCGAACTTCAGCTTCAGCATTCGTTTTCATAAAACGGCACGCAATTGCGGTAAAAAGAACATAAACGAAACTTCGCACCACTTTCGGCATTCACCTTTTAATTTCGTAAAGTAACAACAAAAATTATATTGACCCAATATGTTCATCTGCTGGTGTTCCAGTAAACATACATATTGCAGCAAACGCACCCGTAATTTTCACACCAGCCATATCATCCTGAAAGAGTAGCCCTCGTGTTTATTTATCACTACGAAATCCGTCTGCCACACTGAACTAAATTAAATGCTTCTTTTTTCGGCGTAATGACTTGAAGTACACAATTGGGTACTGTTCTGTATTTAGCTACTTTAAAGTCAACTCAAAACAGCAAGTGCTTTTTCTAGTCGATCGTGATCTTTCATACTCACAGCTCAGCAATATAACTCTATCTAGTATCGAATTAGGAAAAAAACTTAATCTCACGTGCTCGAAGGTGCACATTCCTTGCGAGACGCCACCAACTTCTTTTTATGCCAGAGCATACATAGGCATTTTGTAGACTGATGTTTTACTTGCAGAAACATACATTTTCATAAAGTTGTCTTCGACTATAAAAGTACAGCACGCGTTTTTCAAAGTTTCAAATGTGCTCAAATTGATACCCACGGTGTGAAGAGGCTTTGGTAAAATGATGAAACACCACATCTTCAAACATCTACAAAGCGATGGCGCGTAAGTGAATCGGTGGCGAGTAAAGCAGAAAACAGTAAATATTTGCTGTGGAAAATTGTGGGACACACAGCATACTTCGTCCTTTCCAATGTTTCACGTAAGTGGGGATGGAACATCTTTTCTTACATGTACGGTTGTTTGTTTCTTTTTTTGCTAGTGAGTAGTATAGAGGTTTAAGCCGTAATACCTGGTTAAGGCATACCTGATATCAAAAATAAATAAATAGATTTCATAGATACCAATTGCGCTCCTCGTATGGCGGGTCGTTTGTGAAGTTTAATATTTCGGGAGAAACAGTTACCCATAAAGACATTCCGGAAAGGAACAAATAAACCGAAAAGCAGTGGCAAAAGAGAACAATGTTAGGGAGATGGCTGCGAGCATGGCTGCTCCCTGCAATACGCCTCGCGAAAAGAAAGAACAGTGAGCAGCAGCATAGTACAGCACTGCAGAAGAGACAAAGCTCATTCCATGCACGCATATAAACAAGCGCCGGCGAAAAGCAACAAACCGAGGCACGCCGAGCAAGACGAGCTTGGCGACCACTGAAGACGCTGTCGCTGGAAGATCTCGGTGAGCGGGCGCGCCAATATTTCCCTATTAGGCCTCCCGAGCTGACGGGCACTCGCGCGTGCACCGGCCGAACAGCAGAAGCACGTCGCAGCCGACACAGTATATGACTGCAGAAGATGCAAAAAAAAAGAAAAATAAAAGAGACCGGAGGTCCCAAGAAGGCAGCAGCTCCTTTCAGCATCGAAAGGAGTTGTACGCAGACGTCTCTCTACACCACGGAAGTTGCGAGGGGAGCTCGAATTCTCTCGTGGTCACGGTAGGAGAAAAAGGGCGTTCGCGCACTGCGGACGACGCCCTGCAAACGGCAGGAATGCTCTTGGTCTTCAAACTTCGAAGATCACCCAATCCTTACACTGGACGTTACTTGGAGGGCGGTGCATTCACAAGATATAGAACCTATCTGTGACAATGCTTGGTGACATTTGTTCTCGGGTTCCAATTCATGAGTCTTCTTTCGTGAGTTCCATGGCATGTATTGTCAAAAGAATGCTAATGTTAGAGTGCATCAATGAATGGATGTAAGGGATGAATGAATGCAAAACTTTATTAAAATTGAAAGTGTCACGATTCACGACTCAACTTCCAGCGGCTTACTCTCACTTAATTCTAACAGAGATAATGTTGCTGGAGCCGACTAGCCAGTGACCTGGAACACCGGCGAAGGAGACGCTTCAAGAACCTCGACTTCTTATTTGTAAAGATCACTATTGAGTGGCTGTCTTCGCCAACAAAAACTCGTTAGTTATGGCGAAGGAGACCATCGCTAAATGGCAGATACTCTCTCAAGCATTTTAAGCGAAATAGTTTATTGATAGCGCGTAGGAAGCAATGCCATTACTCTGTCAACCACCACGGTTGCACGGTGGTAACGGTGGTCGGCTGCTCACCTGAAAGTGGTTTGAATCCGGTCACGGTAGTTGCATTTCAGCGGAAGTGAAATTATCGATGCCCGTGTACCTATGGATGTCAACGAATGGTAAAGAACACCAGGTGGTCCAAGTTTTCACGTGCCTCATAATGATATTCTGGTTATGACACGTGAAATGCCGGATATCACTTATAATGAAGGTACACAGCTATATCTTAAAATATATATTTTTGACTGTTGTCGGAGCTTATATGTAGTGCCGGCTATCCATTCTCTAAGAAAGTAATGTTAGCTTATATCGCACCCATGTAAAACACAATATACATACACCTTTTGTGTTACTACCCGGCTTAAGCGAACGAGAGGCTTCACCTCTGCTCTGTTACTCTATAAATCAAATGGACGAAAGTTATTTCAATGTCGAGAAGGTGTTGGGAAAGAAGCTACCTACCCCAGTTCAGAAAGGCAACGAAAGCGCTGTTGCGTTTCCTGAAAGACACAGGTTTGTTTCATTTTTTGAGATGGGAAACGTGAAGCTGGTACGCCTCGGCCCAGTCAGCACCTTTTTTCTCCTTCTCTGTAGCTTTTCTTCACATCTCTCAAGCCCTAGGCTGGGTAGCCTGCCGGGATCCACCCTAGTTAACCTTCGCGCCTTTCTCCTTACTCTTTCTCTCTCTCTCTCTCTCTCGCTCTGCATAAAGTCGCACACAAAGTGAGCTTGTACAAATTAGTCGTGCCTAAAAAAAGTAGAAAAACACTAACTACATTACCATAGCGAAACAAAAGAAAACAGGGCACAGTCGAATGAACAAACCAAACCGACTGATAATTAAGCCAATAAGAGCACAGGAGACATAATTTAGGATTTTTCAATGCGAAGCATTTCTTAGCGAACTTCGGCATTTTTGAGCATGTCTATCTATCTATCTATCTATCTATCTATCTATCTATCTATCTATCTATCTATCTATCTATCTATCTATCTATCTATCTATCTATTTATCTATCTATCTATCTATCTATCTATCTATCTATCTATCTATCTATCTATCTAGCCGCCTACAACTTTTAGCTCTCCTGGCCGCTCCGATAATGATACCGATACCAAACTTGGTACGGCAGAACATGACTGTATGAAAAACATAATTGTTAGTCATAAGAATAGAATCATGATATATACGTCATGAATGTCATGATTTATATTTCTTGGTCCTGCTGCTCTTGCGGTGGTTTTGTTCACTTGACATGTTGCAAAACTGATGTGGTAAGACATGATTGTATGGCGAACACAATCGACAGGTCATAAAATGAAAATCAAGACATGCGTGTCATGTGATAACATGACTATATGCCACGATCATGATGCGCTTGTGGCCTTTTCGCTAGCGCCACATATACCAAATTTGGTATTACGGTACATTCATTAGGGTGACGAAGGTATGCGACTTGTACAAACATGATAATCATGAGATGTGTGTCATGTAACAACATGACCAGATGTCACGCTCATGATGTGCTGGCGGCTGTTTTCCTAGCTTCACTTATACGAAATATGGTATTACTGGACGTGAATGGATGACGAAGGTATGACCCTGGTGCAAACATGATAGAACATGAGATGCGTGTCATGTGACAACATGAATACATGCCAAACTCAAGATGCGCTCGCGGCCGATTTGCTAGCGTCACATATGTCAAATTCGGTATTACGTGACGTCAATGGATGACGAAGGTATGTGACTAGTGTAAACATCATAATCATGAGATGCGTGTCATGTGAGAACAAAATGACACGCCACAGCCAAAGCGCCAATGCATCTCGACGTGACCCGGCGCACGTGCGCGCCGGCGTTCGTGTCGTCGCGTCACGCTGGCGTTTCCATGCCAGGTGCCAGTCCTGCCATGTACACGCAGGCGTGCGCCGCGCTGCGTTGCTTTGACGCATGCGTGTTTCAGCGCGTCCGGCTATAGAGTTTCCTGATATACACTAGAGGAAACTCCGGCGCTGGTGTCTATGGGCGCTGCAACGCACGGCGCTTCAGCGAGCATGGGAATGATGGCTAGTACACACGTTTGTCTAATATTCATATTTCTGGCCTGCTTTTGGCTTCGTGTGCTCATATGGCTTGGAGCTGTTTTCTCACGATACAAAAATCAGCAAATGTTTAGCGGTTGCGCATCACTACCTCATTCTTTTAGACATGCCTTTCCAAATCGGGTCACGAAGTTCAAAAGGGTTGAATCTTTCTTTGAAAACAAAACCGAAACACAGCAATAAGTGAAGCCGCAAGCATGATTCGCCACCCGCAAGTATGAAGACTAGACAAATGTGTGTACTTCCCTTCATTCCCATGGTCGCTGACTGATCGCAGCGACAGAGTCCCCTCAAGTTAATTTTAAGAGTTCCTTCCGTCACGAAAAGAGGCAGACGCAGTGCTGTCTGGGTAATACATTGGCTCGAAATGCACCATATGCATCATCATCATCATCAGAAGCAGCAGCAGCAGCAGCAGCAGCAGCCTGACTACGTCCACTGCAGGACAAAGGCCTCTCCCATGTTCCGCCAGTTAACTCGGTCCGGTGCTTGCTGCTGCCAATTTATACCGCAAACTTCTTAATCTCATCTCCCAACCTGATCTTCTGTCTCTCCCTAACCCACTTGCCTTCCCTGGGAATCCAGTTAGTTACTTTTCATGACCAGCGGTTATCCTGTCTACGCGCTACATGCCCAGCCCATGTCCATTTCCTCTTCTTGATTTTAACTATGATATCCTTAACCCCCGTTTGTTCCCTAATCCACTCTGCTCTCTTCTTGTCTCTTAAGGTTACACCTGCCATTTTTCTTTCCATCGCTCGCTGCGTTGTCCTCAATTTAAGCTGAACCCTCTTTGTAAGTCTCCAGGTTTCCGCTACGTAGCTAAGTACCGGTCACTGGTCGCTCCGGTCGCGCCTGGCATCCGTCACTGTGCCTAACGTCCGCCTTCGTCAGCGTTGCGTTGGAGTACATAGAGCCATTCATGACGTGCTCGCGGCCATTTCAAGCGCCACATATACAAAACTTAGTGTTACGTGACGTCAATGAAGGACGAAGGCACATGACTGGTGCAAACATGATAATCCAGACACGCGTGTCTTGTAACAACATGACAACATACCACGCGCATAGCGTGCTCGCGGCCGTTTCGCTAACTTCACATATGCTAAATTTGGTATCACGTATCGTGAATAGATGACGAAGGTTAACGGCACATCCTAACATCATAATTATGACACTAAAGTTATGTACGGCACTATTTATATCCACCTCGTGACGTTGTGCTGATTTTAAAGTGACATCCTGACCTTCCTCATTCATGCTTCGCATATCACCGATTCCACTGTACGTGTAATAGCCAACTATGGTGTAATAATTTGCACTTGAAATAAAGTAAAGTGATCCAATCACTGTTTCTGTAGAGGTTATTCGAACCCACAACCTTCGAATTATGCGTTGATACTCTAATATTGGAGCTACAACGGAGCGTGCTCCCTTGTCCTCTTTTAGAGCTTTTAGGCACCCGCTCTTGCGTTGATCGGCGACGACATCATCGTAACCGGTAGAGCGAAGCAGGACAAAAACTCCCAAGCATTTCCCCGAGGGTGAACATGGTTAAGTGCGAATACACGGGGTGATGCTATGAGGGGTATTTATTAATTCACACTATTATATTAATTAATCACACTATGGTGCCTTTATGGTGTAATGGTTCCTGGGAATCGCAATTCGATCACACGGGGGAGTTTACGTTAACTCACTGGCGAATGCCAACGGATTTTAAGTTTACTCCCCCTCACGACCCGCTCTCGACGGGAGACTGAGAGAGAAGGCGTGCGCGCGAGAGAGAGGGGTGCGCGCGCAGCTGCAGCGAGCGAGGAGAGCGGAGGAGCGAGCGAAGAGGGAGGGGGTATTAGGCGCGTTACTGACACCGATATCGGCGTCGCGTCCGTGGCTTATTCGGTAGAACGTCGCGCTGCGGCCCGCCAAGTCCTCTTTCTTTTAAAGATAGAGAGAAGACTGCGGACGCCGCCGACGGCGGTGGATGGTTTGGGGTCGCTTATAAAGTGTATTCACACTTAAAAAGAGCAAGCACGGAACGCAGTGAAGGACGAAAGAAGGTAATAGCGAGGAGAACGGGACGACAGTGGTGAGACGACAGATTCTGAGGCGGCTTCCCGCGATGTCACAGTAGTCAATGATGGCGTTATCACTGAAGTATGCTGCAAGAGCGTCAACAGATACCATGTACTTATGCAAATACAGGGCTGCATGAATGGTGGCCTCCCTATCGACGGTGGATGTGGCGGAACGTGCCCACGCGCTGCCTTCCGCAGTCTCTGGGTTAGCGAGGCAGTCACACAACGCCGATGCGCAACTACGCTGATACGAGGCAGTCACGCTACGCTGATGTGAAATGGTCTGCACAAAATCGGGTGAACCAGCCTTTCTACTCACGGTGTTCTCTTCCTGATTTAAACTATGCACCCATATAGATGGCTTGCAATGAAACCACCTTGTTGGTGCACCGCGTGTTAATGTAATCGTTACATCACTTGCAAGTTATGTTATATGCGCACAGCGGCCAATAAAATTTCGCCAGCATTTTCATCATACTGAAGAACGTTGAGCGTGATTTGATTATGCTGCCTTTATGTCACCAAGGTCGCCAGGTTGGTGAACCAGTACGTTATAAAGGTGCGGCTATAACGTCGCGTGCAAGCTATCAATACAAGATAGTCTCAGCCACTCGTTTCTGAGCGATGAACGAATGCAAATCGCAGCAGGTGAACTTGGAATTTGCCATATGCAGTATTGTGATCTTCGGTGGTTTTTAGGTGTGAAGCATCTTAAGGTTGGGGCTGTGTCAGTCTGTCGCTTCTTCCGATGCAGTGTCCACAACCCCCTGCGCTTGTGCGTCCACTCCCACTATCTCTCCTCT
The DNA here is from genome assembly GCF_043290135.1 of Rhipicephalus microplus. NCBI lineage: Eukaryota > Metazoa > Arthropoda > Arachnida > Ixodida > Ixodidae > Rhipicephalus > Rhipicephalus microplus. The sequence continues at coordinate 192,545,652 of NC_134701.1, forward strand.
CATATGCTCCCCCTCTATTTCCTTCCATGCCCTCCGAACCTCCACAGCGCATGCGCGTCCCCTCCCTTTTTCTCTCCTCTAGGAATTCTCCAATCTACAGAGCAGCCCTCACGACAGGTGGTGCGAGAGCTGCATACTCCACTGGGGGTGCCGTGGAAGTTCCGAGTTGTGTTATGACGGAGTGCGCAAGCCTCCTTCTCTCTTTCACAATGCCGCAATGAACGCCAACGTGAACGCCACCGTCAGCGTTAGAAACAGCGCAAGCTCTTAATAAAGTACAGCTCCTGTTCACGCAAACAATATTCCCGCTGCTTCGCATCCACATATGATTCTCTTTAGCAGGAGATACCTTATTTTTTTTTGTAGGAAATTTATGCATGCCTAAAACCAGGGCATGTAATTCAATGATTCTGGGTTAGGATCCAACTGACGGAAAAAATTTTTTGCCTGCTTTAATTTCTTTTATTTAAGTAAAGAAACTGCAGTGCATAGAAAGAAGTTCAAATAATCTACCATGTGCATTCCTTGAGGTAATTGTCTATCGGTTTCATTAGCCGATTCTACTACAAAGAACGGAGCCTTTAAGGCTATTCTTCTACATCGAAAAAACTTTGAGGGACATCAGAACCCTAAATTTGACGTGAACATGTCATGCGGATGAGTATATTATTCCCAAATTGCTGCGTGTGGGATTCTAAGTGTACATCCAGAAGGGGTGCTCACGTAAATAAATAGTACGTATTGACAAATGCATTCGATTGCACCTTCCCTAATCATCTAACGGCGTGTATAAAGTTTCTGTGCCTACAGAACTTGAGCCAGAATGTTTTTCAGAAACCCTTCTATTTTTTTTACGCTAGGCTGCGTGCTGTTTACGACTTTAGCTGTGGCAAGCAAGCGCACGGGCCTTGCTGATTACTTCATCTCTTTTCTTAAGCAACCACCCTATTTGGAACCAAGAATAACTTTCATGAAACTAATATTTCTTTAGCTTCAAGTACAAGTTCTCCTTGAATAAATCTAAAACTACGAAGCATTGGGAGAGGTCTTTTACTCGGACACCAGTGCACAGCTTAAAACTCGTTGTATACTATGCCGTCAGTAAGATAATGTAGGCAATATCATTTAAGTATAGTTGCTGCTATATCTTTTCATCTTCAGAGTCATACTACCAATTGTAATTTACTTGCACCTACAAAGAGCGACAGGGTGAGGTTTAAACAACAAATACCTATAAATCTAGCAAGATAACGCCTAGGAGCGGCTCAGACTTGGCAGCTATTTTTTTCTCATCGCACAAGAGGAGAAAACAAAGGATTAGATTTGTTGCCCTTGAGGTTCATGGGAACTATTCAGAAAGCCGCAGTAATCCTCAAGTTTCTTACAGAATTCGTTCTTTTGTGCAAACGCTGGCCACACTTAAATTGTTCGGAAAGCCGCCGGCCCTATTTTAGATGTAAGTAAAAGGCGAAATCTGTTGTGTTCATTTCTGCCCACTTAAATAAAAAAGTGCTTTGTAAGATATCGTTGCTCTGGTTCATTCACATTGCACCCCACTGCCTGACACTTCAGTTTTATTTATTAATATTGTTACTTTTCTTGACGCAGTCGATGGAAACTGGATTTCATTTCGCATGCGGTAATAGTGCCTGCCAGGACTCGTCCCGAAGTTACTTTTTCTTCGGCCTACCTTGCTATTGTCGAGCACCTGTTCGTAGGCACGGCTTTATAAAATTGACTACAGACGAAAACAATGTGTGGTACTCTGGAAGTTATGATACTCACAGAAAAGTTCGCCTCACCAAATAGAGCTACGAGGGATTTTCGGAGTTGCCAACGCAAGATTGGGTGGAGGGTGATTTAAGCCCTTAGGTCAGGGATTACCAAAAAAGCAGGTGGAACTCAATTGGTTCTTTCGACACAAATCCTTTGAAGCTTAGATTCTGTCAATCGAAAACACTTGTATCCACCTGCGTATTTTGTAATATCTGGAAAGTGATCGGGAAGCTAAGCACAGCCTTCAGTGTTTTTTACAGCAAAACCATCTCTGTGCCGTCGTCCTAGCCATCTTCATAGTAGTAGCAGTAGTAGTAGTAGTAGTAGTAGTGGTAGTAGTAGTAGTAGTGGTAGTAGTAGTAGTAGTAGTAGTAGCAAAATACAAGTAGCTGCAACAGCAGAAGTAGGAGTAGTACGTCGTAGGTGCAGCAGCAGCATCTATTGTAGGGGCAGTAGTAGTTGTACTAGTAGCAGTAGATATTGTATTATATTGCAATATTAGTCGTTGTATTAGCAGTAGTAGTAGATGTTGCACTAGAAGCAGTAGCTATTGTAGCAGCAGATGGAGTCGTATAGTAAAAGTTGCACAGCAGTCATCACGCCTTCTGTAGGGGAGTGAATAAAGAAACACATAAAAATACATGCTGGTGCTGTAACTGATAATGATTATGATGACTTATGGTACACAATACTGGGAAAGCAATTCGCACGGTCATTGTCATATCAGTTAGACACTACAATGAAATGCAGTAAACCAAAACAAGCCAGAGCAATGTGGGCGTACAATATTACACAAATCGCAGACTTACATTGATTGTATTAATCCAAAGCAAGGTCCAAGACGCGAAGCACTTGCTGAAATGCTATTGCCCTGGCCTGCAGCTCACATGATCACGATTTTCTCAATCAAGTGCAAGTACGCGTATTTTAAATCTAGTCGCGGGTGTATACGTTACCAGTTCATCTCGCATGCTACCGACATTCGTTTGTATACTTGGAGCTTCACTCTAAGGAGCCTTCGGCTGTGTTTAGCAAGTTGTATTTGTTCATGTTTAATTTTATTTTGGGACAAGGTAAGTTGAATATAAAAAACTTTTCCAGAAGAACCGGGCTACCCACTTTGAGGCAAGCGAATCCGAAAAGATTTTTTCATTACAGTAAAGACATAGTATACTATTTTTAAAAGTGATTTTAATGCCAAAGTAACCAATAAGCAGGTTAGAGACCATGCAGGAGAGGAATATGGCATAGACTCTAGAAAATGCAAGAGGAGAGTTATTAGTAAAGTTCGCAAAACGTATACGGATCTTGAATACATTCTTCAAAAACAAGCTAACCGTAGGTGGATGAGGTGAAGACAAAATTGGGGAACCAAAATGAAAAAGACCTCATTCTGTGTACACACCCAGGCACTAAAGAGGATGTTGATGTAGTTATTAAGGTGTGGTATAGTGACCATTGAATGCTAGGAGCTCGTGTTCACCCAGATTTCAAAAAAAGCAAAGCCATTAAAATGATACACAAGAAGTCAATTAATGAACTAGCGGTGAGAGAAAAAGTACAGGAATGAGCGACTGGACGCATGCCACCTGAAGTCAGGATATTCTTCGTGCACTACATCATCATATAGCATGGCGTGCCTCATGTGTAATTACAGATGGAGGAACGTCTATTACATCGCAAATTATGAAACGCATTTAAATATTCAGCTGCACAAATCACCAAACAATAACGGCGACTTCTCAAACAAATGCATTGGCGGAGAGGCTCAAGAAGACCATAGTAGACAAACTGTCAATGTATGTGGACACGCAGCAGAAGACCTGGGGTGATACCCTGCCATACGTAAAGTTTACGCACAATACAGCAATGCCGGGAAAAAATCGGACAGATTTCACGTACCTGGGAATCAACGTTATGCGAAGCATGCGGAGGCAAGGTGACCGTGTCGCAATTTTTTTTATTGAGTGACACGTCATAAAATGAAACTAAATGCATGGACTAATGTTGAACGCACACCAGTTGTTTGCAATTGCGAAACGATGCCAACTGCAACATGCATATTAGCAACACCAGAAGCTAATATGAAACACAGATGCTCGCGAAGATGCTGGCCCTGGACACTGCTACATGAATCAACTTCAGTGCATGGCAACTAACCACAATTGACGTTAATCTGACCTGACGCCTCTATCAAAGGACTACGCGCGTAATGTTCATAAATTGCCTAGGCAGCACTGCAACCACTACTCATGTTTCAAGAAGCTTGGCGTTTATTTGAAATGTAGTTCCTAGACCTGGTATAGCTCTGTGGTAAAATGCTTCTTTGCCAGGAATAATGCTTGAGTTCAATTCCAGCTGTAACCCACATTTATTCTTTGTGCTCGGCGGCTTGACGCTACCGATGTCGGGTATTTCTTCACGCTCGCGCGTTGAAATTTCCTATATGTGTTCTCGTCGTTCCTGGGTAGATATTGAGTGTCAATCACCTGTGGCGCATACCCGCATATAAGCGGCACCTACCCGCCCCTGGATATGTGCCACTGTCTGGCGGGAAGTGTTTGACGACGTGCGCGACGCGATTGTGACATTATTCATGGTTTGACCAACGCGTCATATTCGTCAAACCATCTTACTCTTCATGCTGATTTTGGTTCAAGCCACGATAAGGGACTGACCACGAGAGCACTTAAACGTAAGCGGCTAGATAGATAGATAGATAGATAGATAGATAGATAGATAGATAGATAGATAGATAGATAGATAGATAGATAGATAGATAGATAGATAGATAGATAGATAAAGATAGATAGATAGATAGATAGATAGATAAATAGATAGATAGATAGATAGATAGATAGATAGATAGATAGATAGATAGATAGATAGATAGATAGATAGATAGATAGATAGATAGATAGATAGATAGATAGATAGATAGATAGATAGATAGATAGATAGATAGATAGATAGATAGATAGATAGATAGATAGATACGCTCGAAGTCACCGAAGCTCGCTAAGAAATGCTTCGCATTTAAAAGCCATTTTAGGCGCGAAGCTCCTTGAAGCGGCACCCGTTCGTTCCACGTAGTCGTAGCGTGTAACAAGTGTTACATTTTGACCTGCAAGGTGGTGCCGGTGAGAGATTTCTCCAGTGCTTTGTTGAACAATAGGAAATTCGTGGCATGCACGTTGCTAAAAGCCGAACGCTCCTGTCTCTCATTCCCTATTAGCAGCCATTGGCATGTTCCAGTAGGAAACGTTAGTAGAAGTAGAAGTGTTAAAAGCCGACTTCGGCAGTCCTTCATTCCCAGTAGCAGCCAATATTTACCTCCAAGGTAGTTCCTGGTGAGATTTCTCCTGTGCGTGATTAAGCAATAAAAATGTTTGCTTTAAACACCGTTGATTGATGAAATGAGCCAACGAAAGACGCCAGATGTTTTCTAAAAGCAAAACGAAAAGACGCCAGATGTTTCTAATGCAAAACAAAAAGAAGACGTCAGCTGCATAACGAAAGACGCCAGGTGTTTCTTAAAGCAATGGTTTTATAATCAAAACCATATTGATACAGGTTTGTAGTTGCCGATGCTCGTTGCCATCGGTGTGTGCTAGTATGGTATATTGAGCACTATCTGACAAGAAAATGTTGCTACGTTATACTCACTGAGCGTAACCTCCTTAGTTTTAGAAAGGTTTAGCGAGCGTTGGGCCACAGTGCCATGAATACAGTGAACTAGTATATACAATGAACCCGAGGTGGTTAAAGGTGGGACGTAAACCCGAAGCGCAAGCTGTAAGAAAGTGTGCGTGTGCCACCTCTCGTTTAGTGCTTGGAATGTCCGCTGGATGGCGGTGCTTCTATATGGGGATTATATGATGAAAAGAAGCGATATGGTGGTACTTGGAGTGCTGAATAGATGAACGAACGGACACACAGACAGATGCATGGATGGACGCATGAACGGACGCAGGGGCGGATGCATGGACGAACGCAGGGACGGACGCACGAACAGTTGCTCGCATGGACGGGTGGGTGGATTCATGGACGGTCACACAGGTGGACGCATGGACGGACGGAAGCAAGAACAAATGGACGGACGAATGCTTCGCCCCACTCTCCATCAATCACTCCGTGGATATGCCGCCATTTTTTCTCATTCCAACTTGTTTATGAACGCAACGTACAATATATGCTTGACGCTATACTGGCATGCGATAATAGCAATGGACGTGCTCCAGAAGCACAGCAGTACACTCAGTACGTCGAAGAAATCCTTAACTGGCTTCGTGTCGACATCAGTCACCGACAAGATGCAGATGTGTGATGTTGCAACTTTCGCCGTAAAACATCGCATACCACCCTGGTAACCAATTGTGGATGTGGACTCCTATCCGGCGACCAAGCTTTTCTGAAAAACTTCTGAGCCGTCATTTCGGACCATACAAGGTCATCCTACGTGTGAGTGACCTTACTTAAGAAGTATTTCTGGACGCTGCAGTGTCTTCATATCAACAACTTGGACCGAAAACTGTGCATGTCGTGCGACTACACACAGTCACCTCTGTGCTTTTGAGTTTTTTTTTTAGGGGCGAAGGTGCTTATGGCGTGGCTTGGGCGTCCCTCATATGTAACCACCAGTGGCACATACCCGAAATAGGTATAACACTTGACCTCCAAGGTGGTGCCAGTGAGAGATTTCTTCTGTGCGTTGTTTAGCAATAAAAAATAGTGCTCAATGTACGTGCCAATGGCTGCTAATGGGGAATGAGAGACATGAGCCTTCGGCTTTGAGTCAACGCGCACGCTGCGATCCCCATTAGCAGCCATTGGCATGTACATTGAGCACTATCGGACAAGAAAGGGATGCTACATTATACTCGCTGGGTGTAACCTCCTTAGCTTTAGAAAGGTTTAGCGAGCGTTGAGCCGCAGTGCCATGAATACAATGCACTTGTATATACCATGAATGAACTCAAGGTGGTTAAAAATGAGAAGTAGATACGAAGCGCAAGCCGTAAGAAAGTAAAAGCCGAATTCTCCTGTCTTTCATTTCTCATTAGCAGCCATCGGCATGTAAATTGAGACCTATCTGACAGGGAAAGTTTGCTACGTTATACTCGCTGGGCGTAACCTTCTTGGTTTTCGAAAGGTTTAGTGAGCGTTTGGTCGCAGTGCCATGAATACAGTGAACTAGAATATAACATGAACTCGAGGTGGTTAAAGGTGGGAAGTGGACCCAAAGCGCAGGCCGTAAGAAAGTGTGCGTGTGCCACCTCTCATTTAGTCCTTGGAATGTCCGCTGGATGGCGGTGCTTCTATATGGGGAATATGATAAAAAGATGCGAGATGGTGGGACTTGGAGTGTTGAATAGATGAACGAACGGACACACAAACAGATGCATGGATGGACGCATGAACGGATGCAGGGGCGGATGCATGAAAGAACGCAGGGATGGGTGCACAAACAGACGCATGGACGGTCACACAGACGGACGCATGGACGGACGAATGCTTCGCCCCACTCTCCATCATTCAATCCGTGGATATGCTGCCATTTTTTTCTGTAAACATGTAACAGTGATCTCTTGCGGTAGTATTTATTTCTGGTTGTTTCTTGCTATGTTCATGCTGGCGCATAGCACAGGTGTCGGTGCGTCCTGTTTGTTTTTGCTCGTACTGCCGCTCCGATTATCTGCGCAAGCGCGTGTTGTCTTTGTTTCTTTCAATTTTTTTTCTACAAGAATTGAATCGATGTTTGTCTAAGGAGGAACAAATGTCGCATTGTTTTTTTTTTGTGGAAGAACAACGCTTGAATGAGGGCAAATTAAATTTCAAACTGCGCCGCTTCTTGGCCTAGCTCAACGAGCAGTGCAGCGCACGGTTGTATTATATGCGTGACAATATACATTAGGGCATATTGAAAAGCGCCTTATACGCCATCACTCTCCAAGCTACATTTATTCATGTCAACAAAGCTTTGCACTTCCCAAGACAGTGTAACAAACGATAACAGTCATCTTGCTAAACTACCCAGCTACATTCGCATCCATCGAGAACGCAATTAGCGAAAATAGTCTTATTTCTAACGTGCTCAGCTATACCTAAATGAAAAGAAACTATTATCATGCAATGCGTTAATTGTTCTATAGCTGATTCTTCAAACAAACCTCACGTCATTAGGGATTTGCCATTGTGTTGGATCTCGGCGTGCACTTGTGTCTACACCCACATTCGCGGATATATAAATTAAATAGCATCTCGAATGTTCTTCTCCCATCTCCGTGCACCGCTGCTGAATCATAATCTTTTTATTTTATATGCGATGCATTTCTTAGCGAACTTCGGCGAATTTGAGCGTATCTATCTATCTATCTATCTATCTATCTATCTATCTATCTATCTATCTATCTATCTATCTATCTATCTATCTATCTATCTATCTATCTATCTATCTATCTATCTATCTAGCCATTTACGTTTAGGTTCTCTTGGGGTCACCCCCTTAACTTGACGTGAACAAAAATTAGCATGAGAGGGTAAGATAGTTTGACGAATATGAGGCGCTAGTCAAGACATGAGTAATGTCACGATCCCGTCGCGTACGTCGTCAAACACTTCCCACCACACACAATTACAATTACCTGCGGGCAGGTACGTGCCACTGGTAATTGGGTATGTGCCACAGATAATTGACACTTAGCATCTACCCAGGAACGACGAGAACACACATAAGCAATCCTAACGCACGAGCATTATGAAGTACCCGAAATGAGTCTCCACCACGGTGGTCTAGTGGCTAAGGTGCTGGGCTGCTTACCCGCTGGTCGCGGGATCGAATCCCAGCGGCGGTGGCTGCATTTCTGATGGAGGCGGTAATGTTGTAGGCCCGTGTGCTCAGATTTGAGTGCACGTTAAGAACCCCAGGTGGTCGAAATTTCCGGAGACCTCCACTACGGCGTCTCTTATAATCATATGGTGAGTTTGGGACGTTAAACCTCACATATCAACCCGACATGGGGAGTCGGGCATATGTGGGGTTTAACCCACATATCAATCCGACCGGATGAATGCAAACAATAAGTGTGACGGTCCCAGCTGGAACGGAACCCAAGCACTCCACGTGGCAATAAAGCATTTTACCATAGAGCTAGGACAGGTTTCGGAACTACTTTTCAAATAGACGCAAATCTTCGTAAAACGTCAGCAGTGGTTGCAGTGCTGCCTACCCAGTTTTATAAACATTACATATGTTATTCTTTGATACAGCTGTCATGTCGGGTTAACGCCAATTGTGGTTAGTTTCCATGTGCTGAAATTGATTGACGTAGCTATGTCCAGGGCTAGCATCTTCGCGAGCATCAGCGCTTCATATCAGCTTCTGGTGCTGCTAATACGCATGTTCCAGTTGGCATCATTCCTTAAGTACAAACAACTGGTTATATAAACATTAGAAATTTTTCAACATGTCTGTGCATGCAACTTTTGTACACATATTTTGCATCATTTCTTGAGGTTTCGCTCAATAAAAAAATTGCAACACACTCACCTTCCCTCTGCATGCTTTGCATAATGTCGAAACCCAGGTATGTGGGATCTGCCGAATTTTTTTCTGTTATCATTTTCTTTCAGCCATTTTGATTCCTGTAGATCCCGCAACTGCTGTACGCCTCTTCATGAAAGTTGCCATTTACCTCTCCTTTACCCTTTATTGTTCTGGGTAGGCATACATAACCCTAACACTTTAAAGCTGCTGGATTTCTGCAGTTCTTGTTGCTCAACAAGTACAAAGCAGAAAAAAAAACTGACAAATCCCACGTACAGTGGGAATTCATGACATGCGAATAACGAATGAGAAGTGTTGATATATCTCTTTGAAATCAGCAAAACGTTATGAGGTGGAGGTAAATGATGCTGTACATGACTTCCGTGTCATGATTATTCTGTTGGGATGTGTTGTTTACCTTCGTCATGTATTCACCTCACGTGAAACGAAATTAAGTATATGTTGAGCTAGCGCAATGGCCACGAGCACGCTATGAGCGTGGTATGTTGTCATGTTCTTACATGACACGCGTGTCAGAATTATCATGTTTGCACCAGTCATATATTCCGCATCCATTGACGTAACGTAATACCAATTTTGGTATATGTGGAGCTAGCAAAACGGCCGTGAGCGCATCATGAAGGTCCCAATATACTCCAATGTAGCGTGGACACGCCCGCACGCTGAGCACAGCGACGCTGTATGTTAGCAAAACGCGAGCGCTCTGTATATAGACTGGCGCCAGGCGCGACCAGCGTCCGCCGGCGCAGCACAACGGCAACCGGCGCGAAATGCGACATGCTGCATTTCGCGCCGATGCGTTACCCAGACAACACTGCGTCTCACTCTTTTCGTGGTGGAGGGACGCCGAACACGCTGAAACGCGCATGCGTCAAAGTAACGCAGCGTGGCGCGCGGCTGCAAGTATATAAACCGGTGCCTGGCGTGGCAATGCCGGCGTGACGCGACAAAATGAACTCCGGCGCGCACGCGCACCACGTCACGTCGAAACGTATTGGTGCCTTGACTGTGGAATGTAGTCATGCTCTAACATGACACGCATCTCCTGATAATCATGTTTGCACCAGTCACATACATCGGTCATCCATTGGCGTCACGTAATACAAAATTCGGCATTAGCGAAATGGCCACGAGCGCATCATCAGTGTGGCATGTAGCCATGTTGTTACATAGGACGCATGTCGTGATTATCATGTTTCGATGTGTCATTTACCTACGTCGTCGGTTCGCGTCACGTAATACCGAGTTTGGTACATGTGAAGCTAGCGAAACGGCCGCGAGCGCATCATGAGCGCGGCATTTAGTCATGTTGTCACATGACACGCATCTCATGATTATCATATTTGCACCAGTCACATACCTTCGTCACCCATTTACGTACTGCAATACCGCATTTGGTATATGTGACGCAAGCGAAACGGCTGTGAGTGCATCATGAGCGTGGCATGTAGTCATATTGTTACATGACACGCATGTCACAATTTTCATGTTAGGGTATGTCGCTTGTGTTTGCCATGCAATTATGTCATACCATACCAGTTTTGCAACATGCCATGTGAACGAAACCACCGCAAGAGCTGCAGGGCCACGAAACATAAATCATTATATTCATGACATAACGTCATGATTATCATGGTATTACTAGTCAAATATGTTCTTCATACAGTGATGTTACGCCATACCAAGTTTGGTATCGATACCACTATCGAAACGGCCAGGAGAGCTAAGAGTCGTAGGCGGATAGATAGCTAGATACGCCCAAAGTCGCCGAAGTTCGCTAAGAAATGCTTCGTATTTAAAAGCCATTCCTCAAGTGCATACGTCATCGAAAGCATGTTTGTTCAAATGGATACGTCATCGAAAGCATCTTTGTAAGAAAACCACAATGCTTAGATTGCATAATTTTTTCAGACTTACGTAGGCGCACATCAATTTACAGCACAGTGTTATGTTTTCCCAAAGAGGTTTTAAGCGCATTGGTTTTACAGAGGCCACACAAGGGTTGGAGAGTGAAGCAGAGTAAAAAAAACGGAAGAGAAACAAATTGTGGTTAACGCTGCAGAGTAAGAAATGCCATGTGAGTAAGAGAAAACAAGGATTTGTTGCCTCAGAGAACTCCCCTAACTTTACGCTTGCAGAGCAGTCACTTACACTCCCACGAGCACCGGTACAGAGGAACAATCTTCATCTGCAAAAGCGTCATATACGAAAGATAGGCCGACCGGTCTTCAGTTGGCCAAAATGGAAAGGTCGAGTAAAACGCTGCGTCAGCCAGAAGGAGCAGACCATCGGTCATTGATCGAATTTCACTTAGCATTCAGCCGCGACAACTTTCCCTCTCTTTCACGTTTCGGCTACTGTTTCCAGCCAGCCACCGAAATTCTGCCGCCTCATGAGCCGACGCCAGACTTGCCTCCATCCGCACTGTTTTCTGCTCTGTTATTTTAAGACCGCTTGACGACATAGAACAGTTCGTTGTCCCTTTGTTTCCCTCCTGCTTAGGGTCTATTTGCACCCCGCCCCTCGGAAGAGCGTTGAAAAGCCTACCAGCGGGCAAGAATGCCAACGACGCCGGTTCGCATTGAGAGCAGATTGAGAAGACTTCGTGATCACGTTTTCTAGGCTTTCTGTAGGAGCTACGCAGTACTTGAAACTGTAACATTTTTTTGTTAGTGTGTGCTTAAGCGTGCGGCCCCTCTTAATATATATATATATATATATATATATATATATATATATATTAATTACATATATATATATTTATATATTATATATATGTGAGCGCATGAATACCGGTGTTGCCAAAAAACAAGCTGGCACAGTGGACGAGACAACACAAGTACACTCACACGCCCAGCACGGTCTACAAACAAGCGTATAGCTTTAACTGTTTTTTTTAATGAAAACTTTCTTGATGTATTTCTTCACTTGCTTGGAGCCCTTCTATCTATCTATCTATCTATCTATCTATCTATCTATCTATCTATCTATCTATCTATCTAACATTCCTTGCAGGCCTGATGGTCATTGTGTTGTGTAATAGTGGCTGCTAGAATAACATCAATGAGCAAAATAATGCAAAGGTATGAAACATCAGAAGGGAACAATGAAGAAAAAATGAACAATTCATATAAAACATGTACGGAATGCATAATATTTAGTATATATATATATATATATATATATATATATATATATATATATATATATATATATATATATATATATATATATATATATATATATATATATTGTGGGCATTTGTTACTTGCATTGTCCTCATCCCTGCATGATTGCAATCACCATCATCCGCTTGTCTCTTTGTCCTCATTGCCACTCTGGTTCATCATCATCGTCATCGTCTGTGTACTGGCTCTGCCCGTTCGTTTTGCGAGGTCTTTCCTCAATTAAACGCTGTCGCAACTCAGACTACCAAGACTTCATACGTGGTGGAGGTGCATTTTCGGTCCTCTTACCTCCCGCAGCCCGCTCTACCCGCTGGAGCTTCGTTCAGGCCGCCGATTGCGCCCACTGTCAGGCAGCATGTCCCAGACCGAGCCTACCGGCGCTCATGTCATCAACCATGCACCGACGCAAGCTGCCCCTCCTATTTACATACACGGACATCAGCGGGAACCCCCGCTCTTCGCTGGTCGTCGTGGAGAAGACGTAGAAGACTGGCTCGACGACTACGACCGCGTAAGTGTCGCTAATCGGTGGGACGAGGCCGCCAAACTGCGTTACGTCCCATTTTATCTGACCGGAGTCGCAAAGACATGGTATTTTAACCACGTCATTGACTTACCCGACTGGGCTACCTTCCAGCAGCAGCTGCGACACGTTTTTGGCACCCCGGACATTCGATCCGCCGTCGCGAAGAGGACACTTGATACTCGCCGACAACATCCCGGTGAATCGTACACATCATACATCGAGGATGTCCTCGCACTGTGCCGGCGTGTCAATCAATCCATGCCAGAATCGGACAAAGTGCGCCACGTATTGAAAGGCATTGGGCCTGTTGCCTTTAATGCACTCGCTGTGCAAAACCTAGCTACCATCGCTGATGTCGTGACGACATGCCAGCGCCTTGATGCGCTGGACTCCGTTCGCCTCCAACCAGACATTGGCGACCACCACTCCACGTCAGATGGCCACCTGCGCGACCTCATCCGGGACATTATACGCGAAGAATTGCGATCCATGGGCTTCACACCTCCTACACCACGACCTACACAGCCTTCGGGAATGCCCTTACGTGACATCATCAGGGAGGAACTTACATCCCTGACTGGCTCTGCGCCCGTACAGCCACATGCTTTACGCCCCATACCCACGTACCCTGAAGTTGCTGCCGTGCCTCCCAGCGACGCCCACGCGACATTGCCGCGTCCATCCTACGCGTCAGTTGCTGCCGCTCCCCCGGTCAACTACCATTCCGTACCCCCTGACCCTCCGGCCCACCTGACCGCGCTATCTACAGGTGCCCCGAATGTCTTCTATTCCCCACCGTGGCGCTCGTCTCGCCCTGTTTGCTACTACTGTGGCTATCGCGGCCACATATCTCGTTTCTGCCGAAAGCGCCAGCAAGATGAGCGTCGGAACGACGTGCGTGAACGGGATTTGTACGCCGGGGCGTCTTATCAAGGTCGGCGTTATTCGTCTCCCCCGCACCGTTCTCCATCTCCTCCTGCATCGACTGCACCACGAAACAGCCGAAACACGAGACGCCGCTCGCCTTCGCCCTTCCGCCGTTCCACTTCTCCACTTCGGCCCGCCTCATTCACCTCTGAAATTCATTCGGAAAACTAAGTGATGCAGTTTGTGGAGGAAAAACTGCATTCGGAATCAGAACTGAAATTCCTCCAGCGGGCCCGTGTAACATGGTTTCTGTGGAAGTGGAAGGAGTGCGAGTCGATGCTTTGGTGGACACAGGTGCGACATTGTCTGTGATACGTGCTGATTTGTGTGAACATTTAAGGAAAGTAATGACGCCTTACGATGGCCCCACATTAGTTGCTGCCCAGGGGAACGTCATTCGCCCTTCCGCGTTTTCTACTGTGCGTGTTTTCATCGACGGCATCCGCCATCATGTCCAGTTTGCTGTCCTGTCCCGCTGCTCTCACCAACTAATTTTAGGGTGGGATTTTCTATCATCTGCTTCCGCAGCGATTTGTTGTGGACAACGCGTCGTTCACCTCGCTGACACGGACTACATGCTTGACGACGACAATCAGAAACCACTTCGTCTGGTCGCTGCGAAAGACATCGAACTGCCGCCACTACAAGAGCAAATTGTCAGCATTACGTCCAACGACATCTATCACGGGGATGTATTGGTCTCACCGTCACCACTTTGCGTTCGCAAAGGTATAGTTCTTCCGTCCGGTGTCGTTCGTTTTTGCAATGGCTCGGCACTTGTCACCGCTGTCAACTCTACACCGGAGAAGATCTTACTGCCACAGGGCACTACTGTAGCCCATGTTGCTGACTTCGAGCCTGTATTTGTCACGCCACTTCAGGCCATCGCATCCAAAGAGCCTTGCCTCGGTGAGCATGTTTCTTCCTCCGCCTTTACCACCACTATCAGCAGCGAATTGACATATTCACAGAGGCAGCAGCTGCTCGCATTATTACAGAAACATGCAAATTCTTTAGACATTTGCTCGTCTAAGCTGGGCCGCACTAATACTACAGCACATCGAATTCAAACTGTTGGGACATCTATCGTACACCGCCGACCCTACCGCGTGTCTCTGACTGAAAGAAAAATTATAGAAGAAAACGTTGCGGACATGCTTAAACGGGAAGTCATCCGTCCTTCATCTAGCCCTTGGTCGTCTCCCATTGTTTTGGTCCGGAAAAAGGATGGCTCTGTGCGTTTTTGCGTGGACTACCGGGCGCTCAATAAGATCACACGCAAGGACGTGTACCCTATGCCACGCATTGACGACGCCCTTGATTCCCTACAAGGCGCGGAATTCTTTTCAAGCATCGACTTGCGTTCTGGGTACTGGCAGATTCCCATGCATGAAGACGATAAGCATAAAACGGCGTTTGCAACCCCCGACGGGCTATATGAATTCAACGTGATGCCTTTCGGGCTCTGCAACGCACCCACGACTTTTGAGCGCATGATAGATACCGTGCTGCGCGGTCTGAAATGGAAAAGTTGCCTGTGCTACCTGGACGACATTATTACCTTTTTGTTAACGTTTCCTGAGCACCTAGAACGACTGGATCAAGTTCTGACGTGCCTTGCCGGCGCCGGGCTTCAAATAAATACTAAGAAATGCTCTTTCGCTAGCAAATCTATCAAGGTCTTAGGACATGTCGTTAACAAAGATGGCATCCGGCCCGACCCTGACAAGATTTCTGCAGTCCTTCACTTTCCGCGTCCCGAAAAACCAAAGGAGCTTCGCAGTTTCCTTGGCCTCGCCTCCTATTTTCGCCGGTTTATCCAGAACTTCGCTTCTATTGCTGCTCCATTACACCGACTACTCGCTTCGAACGTCCCCTTTCTGTGGTCTCAAGAATGTGAAACGGCATTCGAGCTGTTGAAGCAGTCACTCACGTCTGAACCTCTGCTCTGCCATTTTGACGAAGCCGCACCGACTATCCTTCATACCGACGCTAGCGGCCTTGGTATAGGAGCCGTTCTTCTACAACGTGACAAGTCTTCCCTAGAGAAAGTTGTTGCATATGCCAGTCGCGTACTCACCCCTGCTGAAAAGAACTACACTATAACTGAGCAAGAGTGTCTGGCTGTGGTTTGGTCGGTCCAGAAGTTCCGTCCCTATCTCCACGGCCGTCACTTCACAATCGTTACGGACCATCATGCCTTATGCTGGCTTTCTACACTGAAAAACTTGTCCGGACGCTTGGGTCGGTGGATACTACGCTTGCAGGAGTACGACTTTGACATAACTTACAAGTCAGGCAGAAAACATCGAGACGCCGATGCTTTATCTCGTTGCCCGCTTCCAACTACCCATATCAGCGTTGGTGAGAACTCAAACGCCACATCTACCAAAGTTCATACGCTCGCATCAATAACGCAACCCTTTTCGGACGAGCAGGCAACATTTATCTTCCACCAGCGGTCCGATTCATACTGCAGACGCATGATGGACCACCTTTCGGGAGTTTCTCATCCACCAAACGCGCGACTCCGTCGTCAACTCCTGCACTTTAAGCTGGACAATGGGGTTCTCTACCGCCACGTCTACCACCCTGACGGTCAGCGCTGGGTTCCTGTACTGCCACGCTCTCTTCGACTTCAGGTGCTCGAAGCCTTCCACGACGACTTGACTGCTGGTCATCTTGGTTTTAAAAAAACTCTTGACCGCATTCGATGTCGTTATTACTGGCCTGGCCTTTCTTCTAGTGTAGCGCGGTACGTCGGTTCCTGCTACCCATGCCAGCGTCGTAAACTCCCCACGTCTGCACCTGCTGGACCTCTACAGCCACTTCCGTGCCCGTCAATACCTTTCGAGGTTGTAGGTGTTGACCTTTACGGGCCTCTCCCCGTCACATCTGCTGGCAAACGATGGATAGTGACCGCCGTGGACCACCTGACACGATACGCTGAGACTTCCTCTGTTATCACAGGCTCAGCTGTGGAAGTTGCAGACTTTATTCTTCACGCAATAATACTGCGTCATGGGGCTCCTCGTGTACTGCTTAGTGATCGCGGCAAAGTGTTCCTGTCACAAATGGTAAATGAAGTACTCCGCGCTTCTGGAACTACTCACAAGACAGCTTCAAGCTACCACCATCAGACAAATGGTCTCACAGAAAGATTTCACCGAACCCTTGCAGACATGATAGCCGTTTACGTCCAACCCGACCACAAAAACTGGGATACTCTTTTACCATTCCTGACATTCGCTTACAACACCGCCGTTCAGCGAACAACTTGCTACTCACCGTTTTACCTCGTGTACGGACGCACCCCGACTACCTTTCTCGACGTCTCCTTCTTTAGCAGCCATGGGAATTCGTGTCAGTCTTCTAGCGAAGAATACATTTCCCGCCTGGCTCAGTCTCTCCATCAGGATCGCATCAATACTGAAGCGAGACAGCACGAGCGAAAGATCACCTATGACGAATCCCACCGCGTTGTGTCTTTCCAACCTGGTGACGAGGTGCTGCTTTTGACACCTATTCGCACTCCTGGTCTCTGTGACAAATTCCAACCACGCTTCATCGGCCCATACATTGTTTTAGAACAGACTTCTCCAGTTAATTATCGTGTGACACCACTCGCCGCCCCAACAGACCGCCGCTACCGCAGCACAGAGATTGTCCACGTTTGTCGCATGAAACCTTTCACGCGACGTTCCCCGTCACTTTGACTTACGGCGGCCAGGATGTCCGCTTCCAAGTGGGGGGAATTAGTGTGGGCATTTGTTACTTGCATTGTCCTCATCCCTGCATGATTGCAATCACCATCATCCGCTTGTCTCTTTGTCCTCATTGCCACTCTGGTTCATCATCATCGTCATCGTCTGTGTACTGGCTCTGCCCGTTCGTTTTGCGAGGTCTTTCCTCAATTAAACGCTGTCGCAACCCAGACTACCAAGACTTCATAATATATATATATATATATATATATATATATATATATATATGTATATATATATATATATATATATATATATATATATATATATATAGGAGGTGTGACGGGCACACTTGGACCACGTGGAGCGAGCCGCTCTGCCAGTGGGGCATTGGAATAAGGGTTCCACCCACGGAAATCTCAGTATGCCGTTACATATAATGTTTATCTTAAATGTTTATTTCTCCTCTGCTGAAATGTGCAAATAGTTTGTGGTCAAATCTGTCAGCGCTTGACAATAAAGCTATGTCATCTGGCAGATTATTAAATTTTGTAATAGCGCGTGGGAGTGCTAATTAGTTCATTGTTAATGTGTGACCATATATGCGTGTAAAACTCGAACTATTTAATCTTCAGGGTGTTTGGGATGGGGCATCGAGATGAAGTGAACATGACCCATCTGTGTGTACATACTCGAGAAATTGTGTTACTACGGCGATGTCATAGTGCATTGCTAAGGACTGTTGGCAAAGATCAGTTTTAACCCGTGTGACACTGTTATAGTAAATATAATTTCGTGCTATGAACCGTGCTGTCATATTTTGAGTGGACTTTTGTTATTTGGCTATGTTGTTATAATATAAAGACCAAATGGAGGATGTAAACTAGAATTGTACGCGAACAAAGATGAGGTAAGCTAGTTTACGAATATTGGGTGCGAATTTCTGAGGTTACGTCGTATGTGCGCCATGGATTATGAAGCATTAGAGCATACCGATGAAATATGAAACAACCACGGCAGATTTGACGAAACGTAAACACCAAGGTATTTTTTGTAATAGAACACGCGTAGTAGTACGTCGTCTTGAATGCTGTATGTGTAGTTTGAATTGTTATGTTTACGACTGAATGAGAATACTTGACATGTTGATGTGTTTAAGGCCATTAGCGATGTGTTGCATTACTCGTAAAAAAAATTGGGATCACAATGAAGTGTCAAGTGGTCAGTACCAGATCTAATGTGGTGGTATAGAATACAAACGTCCGCAAAGATTTGCATTCTTGAAGAAAAGTTATTGGGTGTATCGTTTATATAAATTAGAAACAAGAATTGACCAAGCATGCTGCCTTGCGGTACGCTTGTGCTATAGCTGCGGAAAGATCACATGAGGGATTGTTAACAAGTATGCATTCTTTGCCGTTATAGAATTATGGGTTTATGATAACGTTAATGAGTCGAAATGAAGCTCTGACAATTGAAAAATCAAGCGCCAATCAGCTACACTGTCGAAGGCCTTTACGAAAAAAACACAAATTCAGTTTGCAGGTTAATATTCATGTTAAAATGGCAGTCAGTCGTTAGTTCTAATAGCTGTGTTTTGCAGGAGTGATTCGTTCTGAACCCATGTTGATTATGATCAAAAACTTATGCTCTGGATGACTGAAAATATGATATGCAACAATGCGCTCTAGTATGTTGCAACAGATGCATGTGAGACATAACAGATGGTAGCTTTGCACTATGATTTTGTTCCGACATTTAAATGTCAGTACAACTTTCGCTATTCTACATTCAGAGGGTAGTATTCTATCTGTTAGAGACTGCTGAACGTAACGCAAAAATTTAATAGACAGGGTAGTGGTATTGTTTAGTATTACAGAATTTATTCCATGAATACCTGCAGATGTAGATACCTTTGAGTTAATAATAGGACTCGCTATATCTTTCTTACTTATTTTTGTGAGTATCATGTAAATATAACTACAATCGCAAATTTAAGCGACCCTGAATCCGCCATCCGCGGTGCGCCCCTTCCTCTGCCCTAGCAACGGCACGAGGAGCAGAGAGGAGCGTCTGTAGCAACGGTGCAGCGACGTCACACACCACGTGATAGCGCGCACTCCGCCCTCCGCTCCGCCCCCTGCGCAGCCACGACTTGCTCAAGATCGGCAAGTCGTCATAAGTATGGATCCATCGCAGGCATCAACCTCGACTGCGATACCTCCAACAACGACTACAACGGAATCGAATACGAGCATTGCACGCGTCGTTGAAGATGTTGCGCCGCTTGAAGACAAGGCAGCGCGGCGGAGGGCCCGTGATGCCGAGCGCAAGTGGGTGAAGCGGGCCGCGGACAGAAACATCATTAGAGTGCGAATTTACTCTCACATATACGCGTAAACTCACCAAGATTTCCCGAGAGAGTCTAATGGTTCCTGGGAATCGCAAGTTGATCACACGGGGGAGTTAACGTTAACTCATTAACGAATGCCAACCGATTTTAACTTTACTCCCTCTCATAGTATCACCCCGTGCATTCGCACACAACCACGTTCACACTCGGGGAAATGCTTCGAAGTTTTTTTTTTGTTGCTGCTTTTTTTCTTAGTCAAGGCGTACTGAATTTTCTCAAGTACGCTTACAAAATATTGAAAGATGAAATTCTGGTGCCACGTAATGAAATAGGGAAGAGGTCATTTAATAGGCCCATCATTTGGCTGCGCTAAAGTGTGGGTGAAAAAAACACAGGACAGCGAGGACAGTAAAGAGGTGGTCTAATGGCCAATTGATAGAACTGCTCTTTGCGAGAAGCCTGAGCTATTGGTGTTATGTGCTGTCAGCGCTAGAAATCCAGAGTGAAACGATCAAAGTGCTTCAATGCTTTTTAGAGAAATCTTCTTGTTCTTATCAGTACTGTCTCAGCTACGTCGCGTGAGTTCATTGCGCATGTCGGCTCCAAGTTTAATTATTTTTGTGTATCAAACTTTCAACTAGGAAGGCGAAAGTATCCACCACCACACAGTACACTTAACAGGACTCCTGCAGATCGCTCAGACTCCCAGACTCCTGCAGGTCGGGGCCTATCCCAGTCCCACACTCTTGCACAAAATTTACCCCGAAATTCAGACGTGAAACACTTGCGCGCTTTGCTCAGACTTTTCCAGCTTAGTTGATATGCTCTGGCAGTGCCCTATGTTACGGGTTGAAAACGTTAAATCGTGTCAAAGTGGGATGCCACGCTACGCAGTACGGACTTAAGGACGCAGCTATGGGTAGTCTAACGGGCCCACGATGAGACGGACAGGTTATGGCTATCTCTCCCAACGTGGGAGCGGCCCGCTACGTGCTAGTTCACGCGCCAATGGACCTAAACAAAGTTTTTCCATACCATACCTTACCGCCGCTATTTTTAATTTATCTTCTGAAACGGGAGGTAAAACGGGTAGCTATCTCCAAAAAATCACTACACCAACTCCTTCGTTTATGAATATTTGGTTAAAGACCAAGTGGTTACCCCTACCAAACACTTTAAACAATCAACATTTGCATTCTTTGATGTTAGTTTATGGGCCTCTGTCTTATCTAAACTTCATAGGGCCTTCCTGAGCGAGTTGTGTTGAAAAAGCATTTTTCTACTAGTCTATATGTCCTCTTAATTATTGTTTTGCAGCATAGTTCTAATTCTCTGTTTTATTTACTACTGCTTTGGTAGCTTTTATAGCCAATTCCAGGCCTGCAAACTGTGAATTTCAGTTGAAATCAGGAGCTGCCTCTGAAACTTCCATTTAGTTTTCTGTAATAGAACACTTGACATAAAGAGTGCGAAATATAATGGTCATTGTTTTTAATTATATCGTTCAAGCGAACAAAGGCATTTAAAGGGTTTTAAATCCAGCTTAAAGTTCTGTGAGCCATTTTTTTCCACTTCCCTTTTTTTCACTGCCAACCGGTGGATTTGACTCGGAACATATATCAACCATTGGTCATCGTAATAAATAAGCAAAAGTCAGACAATCAGAAAAAAGCAATTTAGTTATTCGGCTACTCAAAAAAAGAACTATGAGCAATGTTTACTATTATCTCTTTATTTATTTCTTTCTTTAAAATTGAAGGGCTGCCGCGCAACACTGGTCCGAATTTTTTTTCCGTGTCCATAAAATAAAGGGAAGCATTACTTAATTTCCACCTTTATATTGCTTCATTATTTTACAACCTACTCTAGTCACCATATATTGGAGTCTGTCCCCTAGCTTACAGCAGATGCCGCATCACGTTTTAAGTCTGTTCATCCATGTCCATAGGCGCAAGTAACCGAAGGCTGATCCCCTGTAAATCCATTTCCGGCCTGAGCAACGGCTATTATCCCACGCGATAGGCTGCTCGTCGAGGTGCTTGTTTTTATCGACGCAGTTAGGGACAATTTGCTTCGATCGTGCAAGACCGCTTGCGCAGGTCAGCTTGTTGAGTAGCTTTGCGAATGGTGATGGCTGTGGGGCATGAGTGAAAACAGGATTAGAAGTGGAAACATTGGGGAAAATGGACCGCGACTGGCTCTCTCATGAGACTCACGTGAGCCGGTGTCATCTTTTGTCTTGTGCCTTATGTCTTTTTACGGTTAGTTTATTTACAAGCTATCAAGACATAGTGATTCTTTTTTTTTACAGCCAAGCTGCTTTATGTTGCGCCTGTGCCCTCTACATGTCTGACCGTGTCACACAGGCTTCGTGACCAGATGGGGGGAGGGGGGTGAATAAAATATGCATAAAAGGAAATATTTATCATCCTCAAAATTACAAGGATGGTTGTGCTAAATATTATGATTATGATGATGATGTTCGAGGTTGGGTTAAGCTATCCTGTAGTCGGCCCTAGCATACACTTGAGTGCTTTCAGCAATGTTGTCCAATAGTGTTCACGATATGCAAAGGGTCGTCTTTTCTTTTTCTCTATATTTTTCTTTGTAAGAAAGATCAAATGTTTTCATTCAAGAAGACTACAATATACAAATAATTTCTCGGATCTATGGCTTTTATAATGCACATATATCATTTCACGAATGCTACTTGCAGCTCACAGAATCGAATTCCGGCTGCGGCGGCTGCATTTTCGAAGGACGCGAAAGTACTATAGGCCCGTGTGCCCAGATTTGGGTGCACTTCAAAAAAAAAAAAAAAAAAAAACAACCCAGTGATCGAAATTTTCGGAGCTGTCCACTACGGCATCTTTCGTAATCATATAGTGGTTTTGGGGCAATAAATCCC